>NC_133649.1:250051129-250232344 GCF_009905375.1 Apium graveolens | reverse complement strand
GAAGGAGGTGTGGTAGCTTTGTAACCACACATTTCAAGGGCAAGAAAGTAATTGACTAAATCAAATACAAAACAAGTCAACCAAGCCAAGTAAAAATCATTCTCATCAAAAAAAATCAAAAGCAACCAAGGCTTGTTCTTGAGAGCTCTCGGCTTTTTAACATTTTCAAAGGCAAGAATTTCAAAATCAAGATCCAAGCTTCCTAAATTGGTAAGATAATTCCCTAGTCATCTTCATGCTTAGTTAGGACTATATCATGAGTTTAAGCCATTAATTCTTTCTCAATCTTCTTCATTTAATCAAAGAAGAAGACAATGAATAGTGTTTTCAAGTTTTTTAACTTGAACTTTTCTTGGTTTTCTTGAAGATCCAAGCATTCTTAAGACTTCTCCAAGCTTTCTTAAGGCTTCCTAGCTCCACCCACCACTCAAGGAAGGTATACCATCTCCAAACCCTAGATTCCTATATATATAAGATGATTTTGATTAGTGGGTTGATATTGTAGCTTGTTGTTATGATTTAGAGTGTTGGTGATTTGGAATGGTAGTGAAATGGAATGGTAATTGTTGTGGTTTTGATTTAAAGGAACTTAAGTATGATTAAAGTTAAGTTTAAGCATAAGTATGAATGATTAAATTGAATTGGTTGGGGTTGGTTATGAGTGATAAGGATGGATGTTGGTTGTATGTTGGATTTGAGGTTGGTTTGTGGTTGGTTTTGTATGGTTTAAAATTGGAAATCGCGTAAACATAGCCGTCGTAACGTCCGATTTTCTTTGGACTGTTTTTGTGCATAGCATTAGGACCCGAGAACCCCCTGCTAGATTATGACCACTTCCATGATTAGATTCTATGTTACGGAGCTTCGTTTTGATATGTAGTTCGTTCGATTCTGATGCACGGTTTATGAGAAACGACCGTTTCAAGTAACGGCGTTTCGTGAACGAAACTTTTTCCCTCGCCTTACTTTGAAACATAGGTTAAAGACCAAAAAAGGGTTAATTAATGTATGAAACATTAGGTAAGTGGGTTAGGCAGTTGGTAAAGACATTCGGCGGAAGGAATCCGTCTGTAAAACTCGTAAAGGGTTAAATTATTAAAAATGGTGGAGCCGAGGGTACCCGAGTGACTTAAGCGAATCGGTGAGCCGCAAACAAGCGGTAGAGCTCTAATTAGTTAAAGTATAGGTTTACAATGATTTTGGTTTATTCCAACTTACTTGTTGTTTATAGGTTATCAGAACTCGTCCCGAGCCTTTCTCACCCCAAGTCGCTCAGGCAAGTATTCTATCCGTTATACGTTGTTGGATGTATACACTTGTATATGCATTATCTTGCGATAGATGCATGATGTTTATATTAGCAAATGTTGCAATATATTGAAGCATGCTGCTATGGTATATATATGCATGCCTGTTTCATATTCTTTCCATATATAATTGTTGTTTCAGTTGATAATACATATGCTAGAGGATAGCGGTAACTTGCATATACCCTTAGTATAGGGACCCAAAGGTGAAAATATTTTCTAAAACCGGGAGTGCGAGGATCCCGAGTAGATTTTGTATATATATGGATATGGATATTTATATATATATTATTATATATATATACATATATATGGTCATAGTTTTCAAAACTATTAATCGAATAAGGTTTATTCGATAACTTTCACTTTATTTTATTATTGAATATTATTTCGAATATTATTCGAAGGCGTATGACTCCTTTATATTATTTATTGAATATTACTTGGATATTCATTTGAGGATGTATGACTCCTTTATTTATTTAATGAATATTATTTATAATATTCATTCGAGGTATTATGACTCAGCTTATTATTTAATGAATATTATTTCGAATATTCATTCGAGGGCTTATGACTCAGCTTATTTATTTATTGAATATTATTTCGAATATTCATTCGAGGGCTTATGACTCAGCTTATTTATTTATTGAATATTATTTCGAATATTCATTCGAGGGCTTATGACTCAGCTTATTTTATTTATTGAATATTATTTGAATATTCATTTGAGGATCTATGACTCCGATTATTTGCTGAAATATATTCTTTATTTTATTAAAGAATAAGGTGTAAATAATCAAACTTATTTTCGGTTATTCAAATAAAGATAATACTTTATATAAGTATATCTTTGGTTATTAATACTCGTTTCAAGTATAAATTTCAATACTTCTACTTCAATTATTTTTATAAAAGATTATTCTTTATGGGAATATTATTTAAATAATAATATTCAGTCATTTTCTAAATATTCTGAGGACTGATTTACTTCATTAAATCAGCTTTACTCCAAACACTCTTTAAAGTGTTTTCGAGTCTTCAAAATGATTTTTAAAAGTTAGAGCGGATCCCAAAACTCATTTTTATATTTAAGATCTTCCTTTTAAGGGGATTTAAATACTCGTTCAAAACCTGGGGAATCCGGCTCTGTGGTGTATTTTATATTCGCAACAAGGTTGCAGTTTTGGTAAATGAATTGATTACTTACCCAACGTTCGGGAAGTAAGTCCATCTATTGAGTCGGCATAAGCAACATGGGCTCAGTGGGCGTCCATGATAGTGTAAGTGGCTCAGTGGGAGTCCATCAAATGCATAAGTGGCTGAGTGGCAGTCCAGCATAGGTCCTAATGCGGCCAGGGTGATGACCAGTGGGGAATTCGTCCATCTACTAGTAGAAAAGGTTACTATGGGTATCTTTGCCTGATCAGCACGATATCTGGTTTATGCCAAAGGTTTTCTTTTCCTTCCAAATTTATTGGATATTGCAACTCTGTTCATACTTTACATAACAGAGGTTCCAGGAAATGTTTTAGAGATATATATATGTGGATATATATATCGGGACTAAATAAAGTATCTCATAACTTTTTCATTCAATAATATTTCAAAGATTGAATCTATTCAAGTCTTAACTTGTGGTCTCATCTATGGGATGTTTTTCTTAAAACTTATAATACTTTGAACGGTGGTAGTTCAAGTAGCTTTATAAATGATATAAGTGTGGTGAAGTATTGGTAACTTCATTCCTTGTTTTTACATTATATCTAGTAAGTAATTATCTTACACACGATAAAGATTATAGTGAGTATCCATTTAGATACTTATATTATTGTTATCACTATGTATTATCTTGCGGGCTGTAAGGCTCACTCTTGCTTTATTTCTTCATCACACAACAACAGTTAGGAGAGATGGCCAGACTCCAGCAGACCCAGCGCAAGCGCGTGGGAAGCGCCCCGCGTCTTCCCGATGATGTTGTGGCTGCTATAGCTGCAGAGGTAGATCCATTGTAGTTCAGACCATCTACTTTTGAGAATCAAATTATGTATAATTATAACTTGTGGCAGATAATGGCAATTAACTGTAAATTATCAAGTAATCACTTTGGGTTGTAATAATTTTAAATTGTGGATTCAAAGACTTGTACTTATTTCAATTTCATCTCTGAGACTATAACGGGTTGTGGTGTGTGTTAGTATGGGGTCACAGTATGAGGTTATTTATTATTAATTAAGTGAAGTGATATTGTGGAAAGAAAGACCGTGACAACCCGGATCCCCGACCCCGGATCTGGGGGTGTTACATAAATGGAAGTGAATGGACCTTTGAGTGATCGTTCTTTAACTTGGTATTTGGTCATAAGAAGGACAACAACCAACTCATATAGTGAGGACAACCAAAGGTGTGATTTTCAAAATTTTCAAAATTTTTAACAAGTTTTCGAAAAAGATTTTCCTCACAAAATTTTTAAAAGCCTTTTTGAAATAAAATAAGTTTTAAACCTTGGTTGTCAAGTTATTACTTGAGTTTCTTGTTTGTTAAAAGACCCGGATTACCTCGAAGGAGGTTGTTTCAGACTCAGTTGAATAGGCTACCACATTCCATTTGCATCCACTCGACGCATGTGACTGTGTTGTCACTATCAACTGATGTTTGAATTCTTCATCCGTCGGGTTCATGATCATCCGTCGAGATTGATCATCCATCGAGATATTGATCATCCGTCGGGTTGTCTATTTGATCATCCATCGACTTCATTGTAGGTTATCCGTCGGGTAGCAAACTGGCACTTGACTTCATTTCACTTATGCAGAATTACAAGACATCATCTATGTACAATTAATCAACCTATTCTGCATATCTAGTTAAAGTCAACATGACTTGAATACTACTTTCAAAATCTACACAATGGTGAATGCAGAAATGTGCTACAGACTTATTGTTACATAAGCTACTCACTCGATGGATAATAAGACATCATCCGTCGGGACTATAATGAGTTATCCGTCGGGACTATAAATCTTATCCGTCGAGTGCTACATTATTTCAGTAAGTAAGATCTACTAAGGTGTTTTGTTCAAGTAATCATTAAGTACACAACATATACACAACATCATCAAAACATGGCTTCTGTACTTAGAAAAATGAATTATTGTTTCTGTTATTCTTCACACAAATACTGACTGGTTTCTTCAGAGTTTAATCATCAAAACATAATTAGAACTTGTCCTCAGTATTTATGCAAATAATACTTAACTGTTTATTTAAAATAATTGAATCACCACAGTAATTTTCATCATTCATATAGAGTGAGAGTGTGTGTATGTGCAAATGATCAGATAAAGATTAAAGTCTGATAAACTTCAGTATATCTTAGAAATAAGGCATAACTAAGAAAAATGCTTAAAATCTGTCTTGAATTGTGAAGTCTACTATAGAATAAAGTTCTGCAAGAATTCACCTCAACTGTTTGTGCTTATTTTATGCATCTTTTGAAATTCTTTTGACAATGGCTTCTCAGTGTAAATGAGTTACAACTGCCTTCAGAATTTATGGTGTTATCAGAATATTTCTCCAGTAATCAGAGAATTTGAAAAGTCACCAAGAAAAATTTGCTTTTCTAATGCATATTACTTAATACCAGCAATGCATTTGAGTCTTCCCTTTCACATATTTACTCTAGATCTCAAAGGAGTACCTGATTTCAATTTTTCATTTCATTTATTTTCTTCAGATAAGTGAAGCTTATCAAGCGTGTAGTTCATCCTTAAGATTTACTGAAACTGGAATTTGATAGATAAGAAGCAATAATCTAGTTTGTGACTTAGTAATAAGATACACAAAGTAAATTTGACTAAGATCAAAATCATAATTTGCTTGTGTTATTAATTTCCACATAAACAACTAATTCAAACATGGGATACATAGTTTTATAAAGACTACTAAGTCAGCATCTAACAAGATAATCCTTATTGGATTGAATAGTCATAGAACATTCAAAACACTTTTAGAGTTTATAGAATCACATCAAATAATAAGCAGTGTTTAATATGTTACAATTTAAGCACAGATTACATGGAGATAAGAAAATCTGTAAACACTGATCATAAAGTCTGATGCATGAGAACAAAAACTAAACAGATTTTGAGAAAGAACCTGAAACCATTCCAAGTTCATTTACCAGTCTTGTAAAGGTATCTTCACATAGTGGTTTTGTGAAGATATCTGCTAGTTGTTGATCAGTTGGAACAAAATGCAATTCCACTGTACCTTCCATCACATGTTCCCTTATGAAATGGTACCTAATGCTGATGTGCTTTGTCATTGAGTATTGAACTGGATTTCCTGTCATAGCAATAGCACTTTGATTATCACAGTAAATAGGTATTTTAGAAAATTCTAATCCATAGTCTAGTAACTGATTCTTCATCCAAAGAATCTGTGCACAACAGCTTCCTACAGCAATATATTTTGCTTCTGCAGTTAATGTGGAAATTGATTTATGTTTCTTGCTAAACCAAGAAACCAATCTGCCTCCAAGAAATTGGCAGCTTCCACTAGTGCTTTTCCTGTCTATTTTGCATCCTGCAAAATCTGCATCTGAGTAACCTATTAGCTTAAAATCTGATTCCCTAGGATACCACAATCCTAAATCAGTTGTACCATTGAGGTACTTGAAAATTCTTTTCACAGCTATTAGATGAGGTTCTCTTGGATCAGCCTGAAATCTTGCACAAAGACATATAACATACATGATATATGGTCTACTTGCAGTTAAATAGAGTAAAGAGCCAATCATACCTCTATAGTTAGTAATGTCTACTGATGCTCCAGTATCTTTATCTAACTTGGTGGCAGTGGCCATGAGAGTGGATGCAGTTGAACTGTCTTGCATTCCAAATTTCTTGATTAAATTTCTGGTGTACTTGGATTGATTTATGAAAGTACCTTCTTCAGTTTGCTTGACTTGAAGTCCCAGAAAATAGCTAAGTTATCCCATCATACTCATTTGATATCTTGACTACATTAGCTTTGAAAATTTTTCACAAAGTTTTGTATTTGTAGAGCCAAAGATGATATCATCAACATATATCTCTACCAAAAGTAAGTCCTTTCCATGGTTGAGGTAGAATAAAGTCTTGTCAATTGTGCCTCTGTGAAATCCACTTTCCAGAAGAAATTGAGTCAGAGTCTCATACCATGCACTAGCAGCTTGCTTAAGGCCATAAAGTGCTTTGTCAAGACTGTAGACATGATTTGGAAATTTTGGACCTACAAAGCCTGGAGGTTGTTCAACATATACCTCTTCTTCCAATTCTCCATTGAGAAAAGCACTTTTCACATCCATTTGAAAGACTTAAACCTTCTTGTGAGCAGCATAAGCCAAAAAGATTCTTATGGCTTCCAATCTTGCAACTGGAGCAAATGTTTCATCATAGTCAATACCCTCATGTTGAGAGTAACCTTTAGCAACCAGCCTTGCTTTGTTTCTTGTAATTATGCCATCACTGTCAGTTTTGTTTCTGAACACCCATTTTGTGCCAATAATGGATTTGTTCTTTGCTCTTGGCACTAGGGTCCAGACTTTATTTCTTTCAAATTTATTTAACTCTTCCTGCATTGCTTACACCCAATCAGCATCTTGAAGAGCTTCTTCCACTTTCTTTGGTTCAGTCTGAGATAGAAAGGAATGATAGAGACATTCATTTGTTATTGTTATTCTAGTTGTCACACCTGCTTCAGGATCTCCAATTATTAAGTCAGGTGTGTGTGATTGAGTCCACTTCCTTGCAGATGGAAGTTGATCTCTAGAACTGGATCCTCCCCCATGATCCATTTTGTCTCCATCAGCATTTTCTGATGCTCCCCCTGAAGTTATGCTCTCTGAGATTGTAACATCCCCAAATCCGGGGTCGGGGATCCGGGTTGTCACGATTTCCATTTCCCTTAATAACACCCAATCTTAATAAACAATCAACTACTCTGTACTGTGACCCCACAATAAACACACACACCATAAGTTATAGTCTCAGAGATGAATATCCAAAAGTAATCACAAGTCATTTTATTCCACAATTATCTGCCAATACACCTTAAAAGGGTTTCTGAATAATTTACATTTCTTTTCCATTATTACAATTCATAAATATACATAAATTTGGTACATCAAAAGTTGAAGCCTAGCCTTTTGGTAGTTCCTACCTCAGCTACAGTGACATCAACGCCTATAGGAAACTGCGGAACGTTTCCTATCCGCTCGCGAATTGGGAGCTTGATCATGTTCATCTTGTCTATCTGATGTTCTGTGATGAAAGAAGAAAGCAAGGGTGAGCAGCAAGCCCACCAAAATAATATGTATAATGATTAACAATATATGAGCCTCCTCATAGTACTCATGAAAGTCTTGGTCAAAAGAAATGAACCAAGTTTGATATCTTAATGCGATGAAGTCATAAAATATTCAGTATATATACATATATACTTTTCAAAATCTTGGAAGTCCTCTTCCATGCATAATATACACAGAGTTCCAGTTTATAACTGTATAAAAATATCGTTGCAAGGTGATCTCATATATCTAACCTTGTCTCAACGTTTTTCTGAAAATCTTTGTCATGCATAAGATAATCATTTACTAGATATAAGTTTAAAAGATGAAGTTACAAGATACTTCAATATACTTATATCTTTTCCGAATACTACTTGAACTACCACCGTTCAATGTATAAATAGTCATCCCATAGATTAAACTACAAGACAAAACTTGTATAGAATCAATCTTTAAAATATCATCAAAATAAAATGATGTTACGAGATACTTCATTTGATGCAAACATCATTTTGAAAACTTGACCCTGCCAACACCCATCAATCGCCCAACCGTAGCCTTTCTATCGAAGTGCTCTGGGTAGTGTTGCAGAAATATCCAATTGGATGATGAACTCATTACGGGAGTTTGCCGTGCCAGGAAGACCACTTACGATGATCAGTCGTAGTAGTGCAACCCCACCATTTTCTACATGTAGAGGAGAACCTGTCGGATTTACTTGTCAACCGAACACTGGACTCCTAAGGAATGGAACGTCTAAGCGGAACTTCCAGGCCATTTGGGCCAATATAATAAGGCTGGGCCGCCGCCACTCGACCACTTACGCCATTCCTAGTTCAGATGAAATCCATGACTCTGAAACGTAAAGCTCGTTCCCCCTTTCCCCAAGTAGAAACTTGTTGATACGGCTCCACCAAGAAGTCGTATCTAGTTGGAAAGGAGAACTCACCGATATTTCCCAGGCGATGCCTATTAATGGATTAACTTGTTCCAAGAATTTTACTTCCCGAGTGTTGGGTAAGTAATCAAAAATTCTTTTATAAAAATAGCAACCTTGTTGCGAATATACAATACACCACAGAGCCGGATCCCTCAGGTTTTGAGCGAGTATTTAAATCCCCTTCGAAAGGAGGATTTTAAATATAAAAATGAGTTTTGGGATCCGCTCTAACTTTTAAAATCATTTTGAAGACTCGCAAAACATTTTTAAGAATGTTTGGAGTGATGATGATTTAATAAAATAAATCAGTCCCAATATATTAGGAAATATCTGAATATTTAAATAATATTCTCATAAAGAATAATCTTTATAAAAATAATTGAAGTAGAAGTTTTAAAACTTATACTTGCAATTAATATTAAATAACCAAAGATATACTTATACGAAAGTACTATCTTTATTTGAATAATCAAAAGTGAGTTTGATCATCGACACATTATTCCTTAATAAAATAAAGAATAATAATTAGTAATTAATCGGAGTCATAAGTCCTCGAATGAATATTCAAAATAATATTCAATAAAATAATATAAAGTTATCGAATAAACCTTATTCAATTAATAGTTTTTAAAACTATAACCATATATATAGAAAATATATATTATACTCGGGAACATCAACTCCCGGTTTAGAAATATGTTCACCTTTTTATCCCCTATACTAAGGGTAACTCAAATACCGCTTATCTCTAGCATAGGTATTATGCAACTATAAGCATTTTAACCAACAGATATATAATTCAAGAATATGAAACAGGCATGCATATATACCATATCACATGCTACAATATATCACAAGAATTTGCTAATAACAAATATGCATTTATCGCAAGATCATGCATATACACATATACATCACAACAACAGTTATACGGGTAGAAAACTTGCCTGAGTGCTCCCGGATAGACTTAAGCTTAGAGTGGGTCTGATAACCTATGAACAACAACATAAGTCGGAATTAAACCCCGGTCGCTTAAGAAACTAGACTTTAACCATTTAGAGTCCTAACGTTCGCTTTCGCGCTTAATGATTCACTTAAGTCGCTCGAGTACCCTCGGCTCCATCATTTTTAATAAATTAACCATTAAGAGTTTTAAGGCGATTCTTTCGCGAGTACCTTACCAACTGCCTAATCCACTTAACATAATTGTTTCATACCTCAATTAGTCATTTAAAGTCCTTAACCAAGGTTTCAAAGTAAGGCGAGGGGTAATGGTTCGGTCGCGAAACGCCGTTACTTAAAACGGTCGTTTCTCCTAAACCGTACATCGGATTCAAACGAACCACATATCAAAATGAAGCTCGCAACATGAACTATCTAAACATGGCAATGGTCAAAACCTAGAAGGGAGTTCTCCGGTCCTAATGTTATGAACAAAAGCAGTCTAAAGTAAATCGGACATTACGACGGCTATGTTTACGCGATTTCCCAATTTTATACCATTCGAATTCAACCACCAGTCAATCCCAATCCATCCATACAACCAAAATCCATCCTCAATACATCATAACAGCCCCAATCAACTCAACATTAACAATTTATACTTATTCTTAAACTTGAACTTAAACTATACTTAAGTCCTTTAACCAAACCATAAGATTCCAACATTCAATTCACTACCATTCCAACCCAAACTCTAAACCAACAAGCATCAAGCTACTCTTTACCATAACTATCAAAATCATCCTAATATACAAAGTAAAGCTAGGGTTTGGAGATGTTATACCTTCCTTAAAGTGGTTGGAGTAGCTAGGAAGCCTTAAGAAGCCTTGAGATGTCTTAGATATGCTTGGATCTTAAAGGAAAAACAAGAAAAATCAAGTTAAAAACCTTGAAATCACTATTCATTGTCTTCTTCATTGATTTCTTGGAGAAAATTGAGAATGAATTGGAGGCTTAAACTCATAGGATAGCCATATCTCTGCATAAGGAGTACTAGATAATTACCTTACCAATTTAGGAAGTTTGGAACTTGAATTTTGAAAATTTTGCTTCTTGAAATGGAGAAAAGCCGAGAGCAAGGTTGAAGAATGAAATGATTTTGTGTTTTTTTTATTTGTTTTGCCTAGCTTGGTTGTTTTTGTTTTGTTTTTTGGTTAATTACCTTTCTAACCTTGAACTTTGTGTGGTTATCATTCATCCACACCTCCTTCCCTTCTATGTCATGCTTATGTCACTTTGTGATGGCATCATCCCTTACTTGCCCCCTTCATATTGGTTGGATGACCTCATCATCCCTAACCTCCTTGATTAACTTACTAATTGTTTGCCTAATGACCGCTGATCTGTTATACGGTTCGCTTAACTTTCGTTTTCATTTATCTTTTGAGGGATCATACCCGGGATCTTATTACTTGGGTTTCCTTAACCTTTCTCAATACATTATAATCATTTTATGATCCTCTCTTATAATCCTTTAATTTAAATCCTTTTTATCCTGTTACCTTATACTCAATTCCTTCCGTATCTAGTGGATTTCCGGGAAAAATCAAAGTGTTCGGAATTGGATTCTGACGATCTTTACATACACCTATATACCATATGGAGTACTAATAAAATCTCAGAATATCCATAACAGAACCCCTACATAGTGTGGCCTGAAAAGTTTTCTCATTCAGCAAAAACACTATTCATAAGGGTTTCAAAAATTTTCCAAAAATTGGGGTTATTACAGTCTCCCCTCCTTAAAAGGATTCCGTCCCGGAATCAGATAGAAAATGAATAGGGATACTCTCTTAGCATTGCACTTTCTAACTCTCGAGTAAATTTTCCCACATTGTGGTCCTACCACCAAACTCTGCCTAGTTTGATAACCCTTCTCCTAAGCACTTGTTCCTTTTCACTCTATAACCCTTCCTGGTTGCTCCATATAGGTTACGTCGGGTTGCATGTCTATGCGCTCATATGCCCCTATTTATCTGGCATCCGAATTACACTTTCTTAACATTGATACGTGGAACACGTTATGAACTTGCTATAGGTTCGGGGGTAGGGCTAGCTCGTATGCTAACTTCCCAATATGTTTTAGTATATCCAAGGGTCCGACAAATTGTGGACTTAACTTTCCTTTATTTCCGAATCTCATCAATCCTTTCCAAGGGTTTCCATGGGGATACCTTTAAAAACACTAGGTCCCCTACTTCCTATTCTTTGTCCTTTCGTGTCAAATCAACATACTTCTTATGTCCATCTTGGGCTACTACCAGCCGTCCTCTGATTAGATCTATTATATCCTTGGTCCTTTGGACTACTGCGGGTCCGAGCATCTTGCGCTCCACAACTTCATCCTAACATAAGGGAGTTCGGCATTGCCTTCCCTCAAGGATCTCATAAGGCGACAAATCGATAATGACATACGATCTATTATCGTGAGAAAACTCATCCGCGTTAAGTGATCATTCCAAATTCTTTCAAGCCTATTGCACAGACTCTTACTATAGCTTTTAGCATTAGAGCTTTTGCTTCTCAATACCCATTCTTTTCCAGTTTGTAGTCATTACTATCTTCCGTACATAATACTATACTGGTTACACTTTTGCTCGTTAGCGTTCTATAACCTTTTAATAACCACGTCAACCTTAGTATCACGAATGCGTTAGAATCGGAATACCACCGTACTGATACTACTTCCTTTAGCTGCTTCCATCTTCGAAAGCTTGGTCCTTCATATAGAAGTAAAAAAATTTATTAAGAGATCACTATGATCATGAACACTTGTTATATCGCATAGTTAGTACAGAAGGTGGTCGGCCTTTAGTACTTGACAAGCAATTAAACAATAGATGGTATCCTACTAGGCTTCTATCACACAGATAGATAGTCATTCGGCAATACCTCCCCTTCTGGAAGGGTTGTTCTTCTCAGCTTATAAGAAAAGAAAAGGAGAGAAAAGAACTGTAATATCCGGGATATAACGTGTAATTATTTTTTTACTATTAAATAATTAATATGTGTGTTCAGTATCTATTCTGTGAGTTAATTGTTAAGTGATATATGTACTTGAATATTCAAAAATAATATTAATTGAGTATTTTAATTTTTATATGTCCAAAATAAAATATAGATAATTGTTATATCTTCCTAATTATTTTTATGTTGATTTATAGATTTATAAGAATCATATGAAATTTTTAAAATCTTTTTCCGGGTAATTAAAATCTATTTTATAAAAACGGGAACCAACCGACGTCAATCGATTTTACGTTTTTGGAACCCGAAACTCTTCCGGGAACTCCTTCCTAACCTAATTGTAATATTCCGAGCATTTTCCATGTTTCGACTTTTTCGATCCGGCGTACGGTTTGTCCTGCGCGGGTCCCGGCACAACATTTTCGATACAATATTCGTTTCGGTAAATTAATAAAACCCGTATTTTCGATAAACGGGAGCTTTTTATTAAACTATCCCAATTATCACTTCGTAGTACGTGTAACTGGGTGCTGAGACCAAGACCGCAGTACAAGTTGTACTGATTTGGATAATTATCCCGAAAACCGATACCGTTTGGATCAGTTTTTATAAATAAACGTACCATTTTATATCCGGAATGATCCAACGGGATACTAATTTTCCGTAATTATAAATAGCCTTTTACCGTATTTTATTTCGTATCAAAATCATTTGCAGACAGATAAATATATAATTTTACAGAGAAAAATCATATATTCATAAACCTTTCTGAGAATCAAACCACAAATTCAAGGCGTTAGTGAAATCCGTTTGAAAAGTTGGAGTAACCGATTTGAAGGTTTCAAGGAGTACTATCAGATTCTAAGCTTTGTTTCACTGCAGAATCAAAGGTTGAATTTCTAAAAATTTAATTATTTTCGAATTTATTTTATTAAAAATATGAATTTTTGTTCGGATGATTGTTTGTATGATTTGATGATTGCATGTTGTAGAGCTTGTTTTCCTGATGATTTTCATATGTCATACGTCTGATTTGGAGTTCAATAACATGTTCAAATTTGAGTTTGATTTTCGAATTTTAAAATTAGGGTTTATAACCCGTATGAATGTTCTTAATTGAAATTTGGGGGTTTCTTATTCTGTGATAGATTGATGTTGTGATATAGTGGGTTGTGTTCTCTGTGAAATTAGCAATCCAGTCGTATAAGTTTCATGAACCAACGAGGTCTGTAGAGAAGGGAGTTGTGTTTTGAAAGTTTTCCGATGTTCGCCGGAAACTGGAAAATTTCACGGCCAAATTCCGGCCAACTCAGGGATTGTTAGGTTGTTTTGATTGCATGGTTGTGTTCCTGGTGTTGTGTAGATGTGATCTGGAGCTTGTGGCAAGGTGAGGAGGCCGGAATCGTGTTCTCCGGCCACCCCTGTAGTTTTCCGGCGACTGGACTGTAAAAATTGCAGTTTGGTCCCTGAAGTTTTGGGGACGATGCAGTTTGGTCCCTAGTAGTTTCCAGACTTTGCAAAAATAGGATTCCTGTTTTAAAAATGTTTAAAAATCATATTTCTCATTTATTTTTATTATAAAAATTCAGTTTTTAATTTCTGAAAATTCTAAAAATTATTATTTTAATTCCGAAAATTATTTTTAATTCACAAATAAATCTGAATTAATTATTTAATTAATTTCAGTTAATTTTTAATTGACTAATTAGTCAATTAATTCGAAAATTAATTGATTAATTGATTTAATTAATTATTAATTGATTTTTAATTAATTATTTAATTAGATTTAATTATTAAAAATGATTTAAAAATTCTGAAAAATAGTTTCGAGCTTTAAAATATTATTCTAAATTATTTTCAAGGCTCGATAATTATTCTAAAATTGTTTCGGAGCTAGAATTGGCCAACCGAACCCTGTTTATTAAACCGAAATTGATCCAACGACCCATTTTAATTCCGAAAAATGTTTTAAAAATTATTTTAAATACCCGAAAGCACATTTATGACCTAAGACTTCTTTATAAATGATATGTCATTGATTACTGTGATGTATTAAGTGTTATACGTGACATGTTGTTTGACTATCGGTCTATATATGCGATGTTTACTTCGTTATTGCGTAGATTTCAATCTGTTAATCGGATTTGGGTAAAACGAAGGGTAGATAGAAGTGTGCGTTGAATAGAATCTTGTGAGTTGATGATTGATAGATGCTTATGATATGTGAGCAGAAGAGGCAAGGCGTAGGAAAGGGAAACAGATAGTTGAGGAATAAGACGATTGTGATTGGAAGCGAGTACAGAGTAGTGAGCTAATACCAGGCAAGTGTTCTGAACTTTCTCGAGATATTGAAATTCTTGATAGTCTTGTTGACATTGCAAGTGCTTTGAAGCACGGAAACCTAAACCCTGATTTCAGTTATTGTTCTTGAGCCATGAACCATATTCTTTCTAAGCCATTGATTATTGTAAACCCAAACTCGAACCTCAAATATACGATACTATTCCATAAATATATGCAAACAAAATCCCAAACACTGAACTGAATTACTTGTACATTCAACCATTATATCCTATGCTTTGAGAGCTCAAATCTTTGAAACCCTGAAATATTGATTCTTTTGTTATCCAATTCTTTCATTACCCAGCATTCAAGCTTTTAAACTACTTTATTGATCCTTACAAAGATTGAAACCCTTTCATTGTTAAACACTCATTGTTGTTAATGATTCTGGTTATTGTTTATTATTGCATATTCTGTTATTATGTTAGAATTGGATTGTTTTTATAAAATTGTGTACCAGATTCGTGGTCAGACCATATAATGGTCAAGTTAGGCCAATGTGTGCCTTGGATCCAGTAGTTAGAGCAATGCTGTGTGCCTTGCTCGGGGTTAGTACGTGACTAATCAGCAGCCTAACCTTGGTTTTTAAATTAAAAGTATATTATCCAATTCTGAATCATAATCCAATGTTCACTTGATATCATAATCATAGTCACCTGATGATCATTATTCTTAGTTTTGTTATTGTGACTTGCTGAGCTAGTTAGCTCATTTGTGCGATGTTGTTTATATTCTTTCCAGTTAAAAAGGAACCAGTTGGTAGCGAGGATCCCCAGTCCAGCGCGAGAGCTAGGGGTTCAGGTTGAGGAAGTTGAACTAGTAGGCTTCTTTTGGGATAATTTAAGTTTGTAAAAGTTTGTAATAATGTTTGATACTCAGTGTGAGTTTGAAATAGTTGGGATTTGAACGGTTTGTAATATATTAGTGTGTTGGCTTGTGTGCATACTTTAACCTGTTACGGTCCATGGTGGTTGATAAGTAGGGTCACTGCATATATTATTATTATCTTTATCTTGGATATAAGCAGGTTATAATTAAGGTGTGTGTGTGGACCCCAAACTTCTGACCCGGGTTTGGAGGGCGCCACAGGTTGGTATCAGAGCTACAGGTTATAAGTCACTGACACAAGCCTAGGTTAACGGGAATGGGTAGAGGGTTAAGATTAGAAGTAAGGCATAGGATGAGAGAACGTTGAGAGGGTGAGTGCTTCTGTATATCAGGTATTAGTATAGTTTGCGAGATTCTTATATTGCGATATGATTTCAGATAGCAGAGATGGCCGACTCTTTTATTCCTGTATCAGCTGATCATTCAGAGCCTTCAGTTGGAGTGCCGTTTTCGGATCCACGTCCTATTATTCCACTAGCATTGGCTATTCTACCTCCACCGGTGTTGCAGCCCGTACCACTGCAGGCTATTCCACCTCCAGGCGTGAGGCCACCTATCAGAGGACCCCCACCTGCGGATTCAGGCTTTACTAGTCATTCAGTCACGGGAGTACCTTTCTAGTTCTCTTCCTATCCTGTCCCATATCATCAGTTTAAGGCTTGCCTTATGGAGCAACGATTCCTACAGGGTCAGATCCAGGAGTTATTGCATATCATGCGTACCAGAGAGATGGGGAGTGGTGAGAGGCGACTTAGAGAGAGGCTCCAGGCGTTTCGTAGAGCAGCTGCTGTGAGGATTGCTGAGGCTACACATGAGGACATCACCCCTGATTTCCTAGTCGAGTGGGCTAAGTGGGTTCTAGAGGAGCTTGAGGAGATAGGAGGTCCAGATTTGCCATGAGCCAGAGATTCAGAGATGGAGATGCTGAGAAGTGTTGTTATGGTTATGTAGTATGTACAGTAGTGTGTAGTGTGTATCAGTAGACTTTTGAGTTGTATTTATAGACTAGCTATGCTGACTAGTGAGTAAGTTGTTGTACCTTTTTGCTTTTACCTTCGAAGCAGTCTTTACGCTTGTACTACCCTAAAACCTTTGATCTATATATATCAGTACCTTTTTCCTTTCCAGCACTAGTCATTTATTTTATTGTACCTGTTTTACTTTACCTTATTTATTACACCAGTTATACCCTGTGATACCATGTACCCTGTTTTCCATAACTGTTTATATTCTGTAAAGAAGCATGCAATTTACTTAGTTACAACTGTTTTCAAAAAGAGATATTCCTGTTTTACAAAACTTTTCTTTTATGCAAATATTTGATTTAAAAGCTAAATAAATTGATTGATTCTTTACAGAAAATGCCTCCTAAAAGAAATACCCGCACCAACACCAGAAATGAAGAAACCAACAACAACAACAATCAAGATGATACAAACCCGAATATGAACCCAGGACCTATGGACCCAGTAGTAGCCCAGATTCTTCAAATCTTGGCTCAACAAACAGTTCACCTAGCACAACAACAACAAAGACAGACCAATCCCCAGGTAACCTTCAAAACTTTTCAAGCAATAAACCCACCAGAATTCAAGGGTTCCTTAGAGCCAATTGAAGCAAATGTTTGGTTAAAGGAAATAGAGAAGGCATTCGCCTTAGTGAAAGTGAAGGAGGAACAGAAGGTTGAGTTTGCAAGTTATTATCTGAAGAATGAAGCCACCTATTGGTGGGAGATGGTGAAGACATTGGAAGGTACGGATGTTATTACTTGGGAAAGGTTCAAGGAATTGTTTCTAGAAAAGTATTTTCCTCAGTTTGTTCAGGATCAAATGGAGCTGAAGTTTTTAGAGTTAAAGCAAGGGAATATGTCGGTAACAGATTATGAGGGGAAGTTTGAGGAATTGTCAAGGTATGTGCCGTCGTATGTTGATACTGATAGAAAGAAAGCTAAGAGATTCCAGCAAGGCTTGAAGCCATGGATCAGAGGGAAGGTAGCTATTTTTGAATTGGAGACTTATGCAGGAGTAGTACAGAAGGCTATGATCGCAGAGACAGAGAGTGAGATGTTCCAGAAAGATAAGGAAAGCAAGAAAAGGAAAGTTGAGGGAAGTGAGGGTCAGTCACAAACAGGGAAGTTTCCAAACTTCAAGAAGGGCAAGTTCCAGCCAGGAAGAAATTTTAATTTCAGAAGACAAAATGCAGGAGACGGAGGACAGGGCAATCGTCCAGCTAATGTAAATCAGCCGAATCAGTTGAGATTAACTTTTCCAGATTGTCAAATTTGTGGAAAGAAGCATGGAGGAGTTTGTAACAAGTTGAATGTGGTATGTTTTAAATGCAACCAGAAAGGGCACTATTCAAGGGAGTGCCGAAATCAGCCAGCAAATAAGGATCAGCCTATCCGGAATCCAGCAGTGAAGGTTCCAGCCATTGGATTTACATGCTTTAAATGTGGGAAGCCAGGACATATGGCCAGGGATTGCAAGACACCAGCCCCAGTCAGTAATGCATTGAGGATTATGGGATCTACCCCAACCGTGAATGAGACTCCAAGGGCTAGAGTTTTTGACATGTCAGTGAAGGATGCTATCCAGGATACGGATGTCGTGGCAGGTACGCTTAATGTGAATTCTTTATGTGCCAAAGTGTTAATAGATTCGGGAGCAACTCGATCGTTTGTTTCACAAGACTTTGTTAGTAAATTAAATTGTCCAGTTGAATGCTTAAATGAAATAATGACTGTGGAATTAGCAAATCAAGAACGTGTAACTGTGAACCAAGTTTGTGGAAATTGTGAGGTTGAGATTTCTGGTAGTAAGTTTTGTGTAGATTTGATACCATTTAAGTTAGGAGAATTTGATGTAATATTAGGGATGGATTGGTTATCTAAGCATGATGCTCAGATAGATTGTCGGAATAAGAAAGTAATGGTGAAAACGCCAGACGAAAAAATAGTAACGTTCAAAGGTCAGAAACAAGTAAAGAAGTTCTTAACAATGATTCAAGCCTAGAAATTATTACGGCAAGGATGTGAGCATTTCGTAGCATATGTAATCGACAGGAGTCAGGAGCCAGCAAAACTTGAAGATATTCCAGTAGTGAATGAATTTCCAGACGTATTTCCCGACGAATTACCAGGACTTCCTCCAGATAGAGAAATTGAATTTGGGATCGACTTAGAACCTGGAACAGAACCGATGTCCAAAGCCCCGTACAGAATGGCGCCTATTGAGATGAAGGAGCTAGCAAGGCAATTGCAAGAATTGTTAGAAAAAGGAGTAATTAGACCCAGCGTATCCCCGTGGGGAGCCCCGGTATTATTTGTCAAGAAGAAAGATGGAAGCATGAGACAGTGCATTGACTATAGGGAGCTCAATAAGCTGACAATCAAAAACAAGTATCCGTTACCCAGAATCGATGATTTGTTTGACCAATTGAAGGGAGCCAAGTATTTCTCCAAAATTGATTTAAGATCGGGATATCATCAACTAAAGATCAAGCCAGAGGATATACCAAAGACAGCTTTCAGAACAAGGTATGGGCATTATGAATTTCTAGTGATGTCTTTTGGATTGACCAACGCCCCAGCAGCGTTTATGGACCTGATGAATAGAATTTTCAAAGAGTATTTGGATAAGTTTGTTATTGTGTTTATAGACGATATATTAATCTATTCCAAAACGAAAGAGGATCATGCGGAACATGTGAGAACGGCTTTGGAGATTTTAAGGAAGAAGAAGTTATATGCTAAACTGTCGAAGTGTGAGTTTTGGCTACAGGAAGTTCAGTTCTTAGGACACATAGTCAGTAATGAAGGGATCAAAGTGGACCCGGCAAAGATCGAAGCAATTACGAATTGGGAGAGACCGAGAACACCCACTGAGGTAAGAAGTTTCCTAGGATTGGCGGGATATTATCGTCGATTTGTTCAGAATTTCTCAAGGATTGCCACATCATTAACAAAGCTTACACGAAAGAATGAAAAGTTTATATGGAACGACAAGTGCGAAGAAAGTTTTCAAGAATTGAAGCAGAGATTAATCACGGCACCTGTTTTGTCACTTCCAGACGATCAAGGGAATTTCGTAATTTATAGCGATGCTTCTCATAAAGGACTAGGATGTGTTCTTATGCAGCACGACAAGGTGATTGCTTATGCGTCAAGACAATTGAAACCACACGAACAGAAATACCCTACTCATGATTTGGAGCTAGCAGCCATAGTTTTTGCTTTGAAGATTTGGAGACATTATTTGTATGGAGAAAAGTGTGAGATTTTCACGGATCACAAAAGTTTGAAATATATATTTACCCAGAAGGAACTTAATATGAGGCAAAGGAGATGGTTAGAATTGATCAAGGATTATGATTGCTCGATTAATTATCATTCCGGTAAGGCGAACATTGTAGCAGATGCGTTAAGTCGGAAGGAAAGGTTAAATGTGTTATCTGTACCTGAAGAAATATATAAAGAATTTCAGAAATTAGAATTGGAGGTTAGAATTTGCAAGCCTGAGGAAGCAAAAGTATACAGTATGATTTTCCACCCGGAGTTATTGGAGAAAATAAAGAAATGCCAGAAAGAGGTAATGGATCAAGATATAAATAGTTTGATAGGTGAGGAATTATGCACGCAATAAGATGATCAAGGTATTCTTAGGTTTTCTTCAAGAGTTTGGATTCCACCAGTGACGGAGTTAAAGAATGAAATTTTACAAGAGGCACATAGTTCAAGATATTCCATCCATCCAGGGAGTACCAAAATGTACAGAGATTTAAAGAAGAATTATTGGTGGCCAAATATGAAGAGGGAAATTGCGGAATGGGTTAGCAAATGTTATACCTGTCAGAGAGTTAAAGCAGAGCATCAGAGACCAAGCGGATTGCTACAGCCATTGGAGATTCCAGAATGGAAGTGGGAACATATTACCATGGATTTCATAGTTAGATTACCAAGGACAAGGGCTAATAATGATGCCATTTGGGTTATAGTGGATAGACTTACCAAGTCAGCTCATTTTCTGCCTATAAATGAAAGATTTTCGCTCGACAAGTTAGTCCATATGTACCTAAAAGAAATTGTAGTTCGTCATGGAGTTCCAGTGTCTATCGTATCTGATCGAGATCCAAGGTTTAATTCAAGATTTTGGAAGAGTTTTCAAGAATGTTTGGGAACAAAATTGAATATGAGTACGGCCTATCACCCGCAGACGGACGGCCAAAGTGAAAGAACAATCCAGACAATCGAGGACATGCTACGTGTTTGTGCTATTGATTTCAAAGGAAGTTGGGACGAGCATTTACCCCTGGTAGAATTTGCTTATAACAACAGTTACCACGCCAGCATTGGGATGCCACCTTATGAAGCCCTTTATGGACGCAAATGTAGATCTCCATTATATTGGGACGAAGTAGGAGAACGCAAAATACTCGGACCTGAATTGGTACAGCAGACAAAGGAAGTTGTTGAACTTATCCAGAAAAGATTAATAGCCGCACAAAATCGTCAGAGGAAATATGCAGACCAGTCAAGGAAAGACATGGAATTTGAAGAAGGGAGCTTAGTATTATTGAAAGTATCACCGTGGAAAGGATTAACGAGGTTTGGGAAGAAAGGGAAGCTAAGCCCAAGATATGTCGGACCTTTTGAGATCCTAAAGAGCGTTGGCAAAGTCGCTTACGAATTGGCGTTACCTCCGCACATGGAGCACATTCACAATGTTTTTCATGTATCGATGCTCAAGAAATATAATCCAGACTCCAGGCATGTAATAGAATATGAGCCAATAGAGCTTTAGGCAGATTTATCATATGTAGAGAATCCAATAAGGATTTTAGTGAAAAGAGAGAAAGTATTAAGGAATAAAGTGATAAAGTTAGTAAGAGTATTGTGGAGAAACCCAAAGGTTGAAGAGTCAACCTGGGAGTTAGAAAGTGATATGAGAGAAAAGTACCCTCATTTGTTTTCTTAGGAGATTCTGAGGACAGAATCCTTTTAAGGGGGGAAGGATGTAATATCCGGGATATAACGTGTAATTATTTTTTTACTATTAAATAATTAATATGTGTGTTCAGTATCTATTCTGTGAGTTAATTGTTAAGTGATATATGTACTTGAATATTCAAAAATAATATTAATTGAGTATTTTAATTTTTATATGTCCAAAATAAAATATAGATAATTGTTATATCTTCCTAATTATTTTTATGTTGATTTATAGATTTATAAGAATCATATGAAATTTTTAAAATCTTTTTCCGGGTAATTAAAATCTATTTTATAAAAACGGGAACCAACCGACGTCAATCGTTTTTACGTTTTTGGAACCCGAAACTCTTCCGAGAACTCCTTTTTAACCTAATTGTAATATTCCGAGCATTTTCCATGTTTTGACTTTTTCGATCCGGCGTACGGTTTGTCCTGCGCGGGTCCCGGCACAACATTTTCGATACAATATTCGTTTTGGTAAATTAATAAAACACGTATTTTCGATAAACGGGAGCTTTTTATTAAACTATCCCAATTATCACTTCGTAGTACGTGTAACTGGGTGCTGAGACCAAGACCGCAGTACAAGTTGTACTGATTTGGATAATTATCCCGAAAACCGATACCGTTTGGATCAGTTTTTATAAATAAACGTACCATTTTATATCCGAAATGATCCAACGGGATACTAATTTTCCGTAATTATAAATAGCCTTTTACCGTATTTTATTTCGTATCAAAATCATTTGCAGACAGATAAATATATAATTTTACAGAGAAAAATCATATATTCATAAACCTTTCTGAGAATCAAACCACAAATTCAAGGCGTTAGTGAAATCCGTTTGAAAAGTTGGAGTAACCGATTTGAAGGTTTCAAGGAGTACTATCAGATTCTAAGCTTTGTTTCACTGCAGAATCAAAGGTTGAATTTCTAAAAATTTAATTATTTTCGAATTTATTTTATTAAAAATATGAATTTTTGTTCGGATGATTGTTTGTATGATTTGATGATTGCATGTTGTAGAGCTTGTTTTCCTGATAATTTTCATATGTCATACGTCTGATTTGGAGTTCAATAACATGTTCAAATTTGAGTTTGATTTTCGAATTTTAAAATTAGGGTTTATAACCCGTATGAATGTTCTTAATTGAAATTTGGGGGTTTCTTATTCTGTGATAGATTGATGTTGTGATATAGTGGGTTGTGTTCTCTGTGAAATTAGCAATCCAGTCGTATAAGTTTCATGAACCAACGAGGTCTGTAGAGAAGGGAGTTGTGTTTTGAAGTTTTCCGATGTTCGCCGGAAACTGGAAAATTTCACGACCAAATTCCGGCCAACTCAGGGATTGTTAGGTTGTTTTGATTGCATGGTTGTGTTCCTGGTGTTGTGTAGATGTGATCTGGAGCTTGTGGCAAGGTGAGGAGGCCGGAATCGTGTTCTCCGGCCACCCCTGTGTTTTTCGGCGACTGGACTGTAAAAATTGCAGTTTGGTCCCTGAAGTTTTGGGGACGATGCAGTTTGGTCCCTGTAGTTTCCAGACTTTGCAAAAATAGGATTCCTGTTTTAAAAATGTTTAAAAATCATATTTCTCATTTATTTTTATTATAAAAATTCATTTTTAATTTCTGAAAATTCTAAAAATTATTATTTTAATTCCGAAAATTATTTTTAATTCACAAATAAATCTGAATTAATTATTTAATTAATTTCAGTTAATTTTTAATTGACTAATTAGTCAATTAATTCGAAAATTAATTGATTAATTGATTTAATTAATTATTAATTGATTTTTAATTAATTATTTAATTAGATTTAATTATTAAAAATGATTTAAAAATTCTGAAAAATAGTTTCGAGCTTTAAAATATTATTCTAAATTATTTTCAAGGCTCGATAATTATTCTAAAATTGTTTCGGAGCTAGAATTGGCCAACTGAACCCTGTTTATTAAACCGAAATTGATCCAACGACCCATTTTAATTCCGAAAAATGTTTTAAAAATTATTTTAAATACCCGAAAGCACATTTATGACCTAAGACTTCTTTATAAATGATATGTCATTGATTACGTGATGTATTAAGTGTTATACATGACATGTTGTTTGACTATCGGTCTATATATGCGGTGTTTACTTCGTTATTGCGTAGATTTCAATCCGTTAATCGGATTTGGGTAAAACGAAGGGTAGATAGAAGTGTGCGTTGAATAGAATCTTGTGAGTTGATGATTGATAGATGCTTATGATATGTGAGCAGAAGAGGCAAGGCGTAGGAAAGGGAAACAGATAGTTGAGGAATAAGACGATTGTGATTGGAAGCGAGTACAGAGTAGTGAGCTAATACCAGGCAAGTGTTCTGAACTTTCTCGAGATATTGAAATTCTTGATAGTCTTGTTGACATTGCAAGTGCTTTGAAGCACGGAAACCTAAACCCTGATTTCAGTTATTGTTCTTGAGCCATGAACCATATTCTTTCTAAGCCATTGATTATTGTAATCCCAAACTCGAACCTCAAATATACGATACTATTCCATAAATACATGCAAACAAAATCCCAAACACTGAACTGAATTACTTGTACATTCAACCATTGTATCCTATGCTTTGAGAGCTCAAATCTTTGAAACCCTGAAATATTGATTCTTTTGTTATCCAATTCTTTCATTACCCAGCATTCAAGCTTTTAAACTACTTTATTGATCCTTACAAAGATTGAAACCCTTTCATTGTTGAACACTCATTGTTGTTAATGATTCTGGTTATTGTTTATTATTGCATATTCTGTTATTATGTTAGAATTGGATTGTTTTTATAAAATTGTGGACCAGATTCGTGGTCAGACCATATAATGGTCAAGTTAGGCCAATGTGTGCCTTGGATCCAGTAGTTAGAGCAATGCTATGTGCCTTGCTCGGGGTTAGTGCGTGACTGATCAGCAGCCTAACCTTGGTTTTTAAATTAAAAGTATATTATCCAATTCTGAATCATAATCCAATGTTCACTTGATATCATAATCATAGTCACCTGATGATCATTATTCTCAGTTTTGTTATTGTGACTTGCTGAGCTAGTTAGCTCATTTGTGCGATGTTGTTTATATTCTTTCCAGTTAAAAAGGAACCAGTTGGTAGCGAGGATCCCAGTCCAGCGCGAGAGCTAGGGGTTCAGGTTGAGGAAGTTGAACTAGTAGGCTTCTTTTGGGATAATTTAAGTTTGTAAAAGTTTGTAATAATGTTTGATACTCAGTGTGAGTTTGAAATAGTTGGGATTTGAACGGTTTGTAATATATTAGTGTGTTGGCTTGTGTGCATACTTTAACCTGTTGCGGTCCGTGGTGGTTGATAAGTAGGGTCACTGCATATATTATTATTATCTTTATCTTGGATATAAGCAGGTTATAATTAAGGTGTGTGTGTGGACCCCAAACTTCTGACCCGGGTTTGGAGGGCGCCACAAGAACGAATTGAAGAGAATTGTATATATATAAAATATATTGCCACAAAATATCTGGCTTGGAATCTACCTCTGAATTATAGAGGTTTGTCATAGGAGAACAAATCATATACGTATATATATCAACATCAAGTATTATCGCATCGCATTTCACATGCTTAAATATTTTTGCTAAACCGTCCATCATTCTATGGACCCATGCTCTTCCTCGAGCTTATTCACAATCACCTTTGAAACTCCCTCGACATCGAGAATCGAATCTGGGATCTCATTCTATACATCATCGTTACTAGAATTCTATGCTTGCACCGCAACCTTCCTCGTATAGTAATACGACTCTCTATTGATAAGAAGGAATAAGTATTCAATAGGTAGATAATCTACTTAATTGATCTATCAATGATAACTTATACACCACCACGACCCGATTAGTGGTACTCAATCTCAACATCCATTCCAATACAACTCTCACGGTTGTAATCAGCTCATTACTCGCAGAATCATTGCTGCATTACTATGGTACACCACTGACCTACTGTCGTCATTTACTTTCCATAAAATCTTAATATCTAACCATACGGAGTCCATACATGTCGTATAGAATTCTCCTAAGGAGTTAACATAATCACCATTCATAATCCATGAAGAACACTCCAAATTCTGACGTACTTTCATGACATGAAGCAGATAAAATTGCAGGAGAGTTTCAATCAAAGCAACGATAGCAGGTTAATACCATTCTTAATCATATGCCTTAAATAGAAGACTTAACTCAAAGGTTCGTCTAGTCCTTTTTGAAACATGGTCCTGGCTTATCTCAAGATAGTACCTTCTGAGATGGATAGCCCACTCATGGCGATTACATGAATTAAACCTTTACCAACTACTATTACGGTTGGGTATTGCACAGTCATCAGAAGGAATGTCAATCTTCCAAACCATAATACAACCTTCACAGCTTTAACCATCATCACTATATTCTTTTGGCACAAGCGCCTATAATTATCCTCTTACCTTCAAAGTGTCGGCCACCTCTTTGGCCTTTCCTGATAGTAAAATTTCCTTACAGTCAATGTCATTTTAACCACCTCCAAATAAATTTTCTACCTCATTTCAATCACTGTTTATGTGAAGATGTTTTCCTTAAAATCTGACGAGAAAAAAAAATATCATCATCATTTTTTTTCCATAAGTTATTACCTCAGTCTTTAGAGGTTAATCACTGTCACGACTGACTCTCAATCATACTTAGAACATCTTTTATCTTAGGCCCTAATTGCCCTGAACAATTTCGACCATTACTGGTTCGATCCATACTTTCTCATGGTTTAACACGTGCCCCACTTGGCATCATTATAATTACGTCATATTTCCTTTATCAACATTTCTATTCTTGAGAATTTTGAATATTATATTTCTCCTTGTAAAACCTCTAAGGTTATCCTTGAATCATTCCTCCTGTATTCCCTAGATACAGGGCATATCGAATTACCCTTTACTAATACTAGAACCATTGTCTATATGTTTCTGAAAAATTTCCCCACTGATACTTAAAGGTTATTATTACCTTAATCCTTTCCAATTCATACTGTCAAAACTCATACTATCCCTATTAAGGGTGAAATGCCAACCTTTATGCATTCCCCTAGGATTCGTTTTAAGTTATCGATGTTCTATCCTTAATTCCACCTTTAAAAAGGTACATGCATCCTTCCATGGATAAATCAAGTCATATATCCCTGATAAGAGTGTCTTATTCAATCATTCCCACCTCGATAGTATATGCCTAATTTCACAATAACATCTGTATTCAAAATGAGGTCAATCAATATGGCCTCCAAAAGATAACAACGGTTATCCGCTTTTCTTGCCTAATTTGGTAACGATAACAAGGATGTTCTGGAAGATATTGGTCGTGTTCAACGTGAACCTCTTATTAATAATTCCTTATTTACTTTTGTTGATCTCAACAGTCATCTCAATGTTGGGATATCTTTCATACCGGGCGTCTCCCTTTCTGGGTATCGAGCCACCGGTCTTACACTTCACATTCTTGAAGGTCACTTCCTTCATCCAATTTTCCTAATTTCTTACTTCCTTGTCTCCTCAGTCTATCCGCGTCTCATTATTTATCCTTCGAATTATCTCAAGGTTTCCTCGAATCCTCCCAACTTACAGGGGATAAAATATATGTATCTCTTATGCCTTCAACCATCAATTTTAACTCATGGTGAATCACCCTCATCCTGACGAATGCATACTTTTCTATTTCTATTGCTACGAGTGTTTAGGGTTTCCTCATACCCAACTCCCTTATCATACCTCAAACTCTATTACCTTTATATTCCTTTCCACTTCAGTTTCTTTTTATTTTCCTTTCTCTTATCATTATTTCATGAACCAACACAACATAAGTATTAATTTCAAACATCCCAGTCATTCTAGATTCGTGCCCTCGGAACGAATCTTGACAACTTTTACAACTTAGATTCATAATTCATCATACTCGTCTGCCTTTGCTCTGGCTCTAAAGCTTTTACAATATCTCCATAACCTTGGGAAGTACTTTCCTGAAAACAATTGACTGAACTTTAATCAGTTTATTCTAACCTTTGGCTCCGTGCCTTTCTTGGTCTTTCACCAGTGGTGGCCCTTCTCTTAGGAGGGTAAGTGACAAAAATAGTCTTTTGTGATTCGTCAATCATTCAGAATCTCAAATGATTCCTATATTTCCTTTAGCCAGGCTCTTGCCTCGACTGGGTCAGCTTGTTCCTTGGAACTCTGAGAGCTTAGCGACTTAAAGGTCCTGAAATAATTTCTCACCGCATTGTTTCCTCAGGGTGGTGGTTGGGGATAATAGTATAAGTTCTGTTTAGGCAGGTCCATGAATGGCCCAATAGGAGTACCATCTTGATTCTCCCTATCTTGTTCAACTTCTATTTTCTCAGTATGAAATGTTCCAACCTTCTCCCATAATCGGGGTTATCTTATACGTTAAAAAATCCTTGTTTTCCACTTCATTATGTTATGGGTTCCTTCTATCTTGATGTCGACCTCCCTGACTATCACGTTCAGGGTTTGCTCTAAATCTTATTCCTCAAACTAGCTTTCATCTAAGATCTCATCTTTAAGTTCTTGAACATTTGGAACCCAAATTCTGTAGGAATGCCTCGTTATTCCCTTATCATCTTTCTCGGTATTAATCTCTTATCTATTTGTTGGCTCTCTGCCTTCATTCATCACTTTTTCTGGCACAATCTGTTCTTTTCCAATAATTCGGGCTGTATTGCAATCTCAAACAGCTTTTCGGTACCGGCTCCGGTTACCTTCACTTCTATTTCCATTTTCTCAAAACCTCTTATAAACTCTCTCAAAGACATTATCATCTTGAGTCTCTCCTTTATACTAAGGGCATTAGCCACCATTTTGGCTTTCCCTGGATGATAAAGAATCTCATAATCGTAATCCTTGATTAGCTCTAACCACCTTCTTTGGCACATGTTGAGCTCTTTCTGCGTGAAACTGCACTAGAGCACTTATGGCTTGTATAAATCTCGCACTTCTCTCCATACAAGTAGTGCCTCCAATCTTTAGGGCAAAACTACTACCATGAGCCCAAGCTCATGGGTGGGGATATCGAATTTTATATTCCCTTAATTGTCTTGACGCGTACGCGATTACCTTGTTGTGTTGTATAAGAAGCACCCTAATTCCTTATGCGAAGCGTCACTACAGATCACAAAATCTTCTTTTCCATCCGGCAATGCCCTCATAGGGGTCGTCACCAATCTTTGCTTCAGTTCTTAAAAGCTGTTCTCGCATTTCTCTATCCATTCGAACTTCTCAGTCTTATGAGTAAGCCGCGTTAAAGGGGCTACTATCTTTACAAACTTGAACGAACCTCTGGTAGTGACCGGCCAATCCTACCTCTGGTAGTTGCCCTAACCATGGTCATCAATTCCTCAGTGGTCCTTTATTCATTCTTGTCAGGATCCTTCACAGGATCCTTCTCAGCGATAATCCCTTCTAGAACAACATCCTCAACCGCTACATCCTCAATATGAACATCATCCGGTCCCGTGTAAGGACGCTCTATCGGATCCACAATCTGATCTCCAATAACTAATAAAACATCATCGCGTTGTTGCTCCTCAACCTCAGGGTTCGGAGTCCCGCTACCATATACGGTAACGAACTACGCTCCTATCACGATATTTATAAGGGTTCCCATAAGGGTTTTAACTAGTCAGTACTATGTTAGGTAGCCTGACTATGAACTTGGCAAGAGTTCTTATTATCTTAATGAACTTATTATCTTAACGTCACATCATCTCTGAGGTTTATAACGCTTAGCTCTGATACCATTTCTGTAACACCCCCAAATCCAGGGTCGGGGATCCGGGTTGTCACGAGTTCCATTTCCCTTAATAACACCCAATCTTAATAAACAATCAACTACTCTGTACTGTGACCCCACAATAAACACACACACCACAAGTTATAGTCTCAGAGATGAATATCCAAAAGTAATCACAAGTCATTTTATTCCACAATTATCTGCCAATACACCTTAAAAGGGTTTCTGAATAATTTACATTTCTTTGCCATTATTACAATTCATAAATATACATAAATTTGGTACATCAAAAGTTGAAGCCTAGCCTATTGGTAGTTCCTACCTCAGCTACAGTGACATCAATGCCTATAGGAAACTGCGGAACGTTTCCTATCCGCTCGCGAATTGGGAGCTTGATCCTGTTCATCTTGTCTATCTGATGTTGTGTGATGAAAGAAGAAAGCAAGGGTGAGCAGCAAGCCCACCAAAATAATATGTATAATGATTAATAATATATGAGCCTCCTCATAGTACTCATGAAAGTCTTGGTCAAAAGAAATGAACCAAGTTTGATATCTTAATGCGATGAAGTCGCAAAATATTCAGTATATATATATATACTTTTCAAAATCTTGGAAGTCCTCTTCCATGCATAATATACACAGAGTTCCAGTTTATAACTGTATAAAAATATCGTTGCAAGGTGATCTCATATATCTAACCTTGTCTCAACATTTTTTCTGAAAATCTTTGTCATGCATAAGATAATCATTTACTAGATATAAGTTTAAAAGATGAAGTTACAAGATACTTCAATATACTTATATCTTTTCCGAATACTACTTGAACTACCACCGTTCAATGTATAAATAGTCATCCCATAGATTAAACTACAAGACAAAACTTGTATAGAATCAATCTTTAAAATATCATCAAAATAAAATGAAGTTACGAGATACTTCATTTGATGCAAACATCATTTTGAAAACTTGACCCTGCCAACACTCATCAATCGTCCAACCGTAGCCTTTCTATCGAAGTGCTCTGGGTAGTGTTGCAGAAATATCCAATTGGATGATGAACTAATTACGGGAGTTTGCCACGCCAGGAAGACGACTTACGATGATCAGTCGTAGTAGTGCAACCCCACCATTTTCTACATGTAGAGGAGAACCGGTCGGATTTACTTGTCAACCGAACACTGGACTCCTAAGGAATGGACCGTCTTAGCGGAACTTCCAGGCCATTTGGGCCAATATAATAAGGCTGGGCCGGCGCCACTCGACCACTTACGCCACTCCTAGTTCAGATGAAATCCATGACTCTGAAACGTAAAGCTCGTTCCCCCTTTCCCCAAGTAGAAACTTGTTGATATGGCTCCACCAAGAAGTCGTATCTAGTTGGAAAGGAGAACTCACCGATATTTCCCAGGTGATGCCTGTTAATGGATTAACTTGTTCCAAGAATTTTACTTCCCGAGTGTTGAGTAAGTAATCAAAAATTCTTTTATCAAAATAACAACCTTGTTGCGAATATACAATACACCACAGAGCCGGATCCCTCAGGTTTTGAGCGAGTATTTAAATCCCCTTCGAAAGGAGGATCTTAATATAAAAATGAGTTTTGGGATCCGCTCTAACTTTTAAAATCATTTTGAAGACTCGCAAAACATTTTTAAGAATGTTTGGAGTGATGATGATTTAATAAAATAAATCAGTCCCAATATATTAGGAAATATCTGAATATTTAAATAATATTCTCATAAAGAATAATCTTTATAAAAATAATTGAAGTAGAAGTTTTAAAACTTATACTTGCAATGAATATTAAATAACCAAAGATATACTTATACGAAAGTACTATCTTTATTTGAATAATCAAAAGTGAGTTTGATCATCGACACATTATTCCTTAATAAAATAAAGAATAATAATTAGTAATTAATCGGAGTCATAAGTCCTCGAATGAATATTCAAAATAATATTCAATAAAATAATATAAAGTTATCGAATAAACCTTATTCGATTAATAGTTTTTAAAACTATAACCATATATATATAAAATATATATATTATACTCGGGAACATCGACTCCCGGTTTAGAAATATGTTCACCTTTTTATCCCCTATACTAAGGGTAACTCAAATACCGCTTATCTCTAGCATAGGTATTATGCAACTATAAGCATTTTAACCAACAGATATATAATTCAAGAATATGAAACAGGCATGCATATATACCATATCACATGCTACAATATATCACAAGAATTTGCTAATAACAAATATGCATTTATCGCAAGATCATGCATATACACATATACATCACAACAACAGTTATACGGGTAGAAAACTTGCATGAGTGCTCCCGGATAGACTTAAGCTTAGAGTGGGTCCGATAACCTATGAACAACAACATAAGTCGGAATTAAACCCCGATCGCTTAAGAAACTAGACTTTAACCATTTAGAGTCCTAACGTTCGCTTTCGCGCTTAACGATTCACTTAAGTCGCTCGAGTACCCTCGGCTCCATCATTTTTAATAAATTAACCATTAATAGTTTTAAGGCGATTCATTCGCGAGTACCTTACCAACTGCCTAATCCACTTAACATAATTGTTTCATACCTCAATTAGTCATTTAAAGTCCTTAACCAAGGTTTCAAAGTAAGGCGAGGGGTAATGGTTCGGTCGCGAAACGCCGTTACTTAAAACGGTCGTTTCTCCTAAACCGTACATCGGATTCAAACGAACCACATATCAAAACGAAGCTCGCAACATGAACTATCTAAACATGGCAATGGTCAAAACCTAGGAGGGAGTTCTCGGGTCCTAATGTTATGAACAAAAGCAGTCTAAAGTAAATCGGACATTACGACGGCTATGTTTACGCGATTTCCCAATTTTATACCATTCGAATTCAACCACCAATCAATCCCAATCCATCCATACAACCAAAATCCATCCTCACTACATCATAACAGCCCCAATCAACTCAACATTAACAATTTATACTTATTCTTAAACTTGAATTTAAACTATACTTAAGTCCTTTAACCAAACCATAAGGTTCCAACATTCAATTCACTACCATTCCAACCCAAACTCTAAACCAACAAGCATCAAGCTACTTTACCATAACTATCAAAATCATCCTAATATACAAAGTAAATCTAGGGTTTGGAGATGTTATACCTTCCTTGAAGTGGTTGGAGTAGCTAGGAAGCCTTAAGAAGCCTTGAGATGTCTTAGAGATGCTTGGATCTTAAAGGAAAAACAAGAAAAATCAAGTTAAAAACCTTGAAATCACTATTCATTATCTTCTTCATTGATTTCTTGGAGAAGATTGAGAATGAATTGGAGGCTTAAACTCATAGGATAGTCATATCTATGCATAAGGAGTACTAGATAATTAACTTACCAATTTAGGAAGCTTGGAACTTGAATTTTGAAAATTTTGCTTCTTGAAATGGAGAAAAGCCGAGAGCAAGGTTGAAGAATGAAATGATTTTGTGTTTTTTTGATTTGTTTTGCCTAGCTTGGTTGTTTTTGTTTTGTTTTTTTGGTTAATTACCTTTCTAACCTTGAACTTTGTGTGGTTATCATTCATCCACACCTCCTTCCCTCCTATGTCATGCTTATGTCACTTTGTGATGTCATCATCCCTTACTTGCCCCCTTCTTATTGGTTGGATGACCTCATCATCCCTAACCTCCTTGATTAACTTCCTAATTGTTTGCCTAATGATCGCTGATCTGTTATACAGGTTCGCTTAACTTTCGTTTTCGTTTATCGTTTGAGGGATCATACCCGGGATCTTATTACTTGGGTTTCCTTAACCTTTCTCAATACATTATAATCCTTTTATGATCCTCTCTTATAATCCTTTAATTTAAATCCTTTTTATCATGTTACCTTATACTCAATTCCTTCCGTATCTAGTGGATTTCCAGGAAAAATCAAAGTGTTCGGAATTGGATTCTGACGATCTTTACATACACCTATATACCATATAGAGTACTAATAAAATCTCAGAATATCCATAACAGAACCCCTACATAGTGTGGCCTGAAAAGTTTTCTCATTCAGCAAAAACACTATTCATAAGGGTTTCAAAAAATTTCCAAAAATTGGGGTTATTACAGAGATTCCAGAATTTGAGTTGGATCCTTCAGGAATTGAAGAATCAAAGTTCCCAGAATTATCAGAGTTTGGCTCATCAGAACTTGATGAATCAGAACTTGAAGAGCCAGTGACTGGTTCTGATGCTTTTTGAGAATCTTGAGGTGTAGTATGATCATCAGCTTGCTCCCCCTGAAGAGGTGCATTTTCCTTTGGAGCAGTTACCACAGTTTCAATGACATCAGAATTTAACCCGTCAGAACTTACAGGTTCTTAGATCATCGGAATTTACAGAATCAAAATTTATATTTTCATTTTCAAATTTCAGCTGATCATGATCATTGAAATCTTCAAGTCCAGTAATCTTTTTATCATCAAAAGATACATTGATAGATTCCATGACAACCCTTGTTCTTAAATTGTAGACTCTAAAGGCTTTTGTGGAAAGTGGATATCCAACAAAAATTCCTTCATCAGTTTTTAGATCAAATTTTAAGTGTTGTTCAGGATGAGTCTTAAGAACAAAACACTTGCATCCAAATACATGGAAGTATTTCAGATTTGGCTTCTTTTTCTTCACCATCTAATATGGTATTTTTCCATGCTTGTTTATGACTGTTGCATTCTATGTAAAACAAGCAGTCTGCACAGCTTCAGCCCAAAAATAGGTTGGTAGCTTTACTTTATCAAGCATAGTTCATGCAGCTTCAATAAGAGTCCTGTTTTTTCTTTCTACAACTCCATTCTGCCGTGGAGTTCCAGGTGTAGAAAATTCCTGCTTTATTCCATGCTCTTTGCAGAACTCTTCCATGATTGAATTCTTGAACTCAGTGCCATTATCACTTCTTATTATTTTAACAGAATCTTTGACTAACTTATCCAGTTGTTTGACATGATCAGTTAGAGTAGATGCAGTTTCATTCTTCTTGTGCAAGAAATACACCCAAGTGTATCTTTTGAACTCATCCACTATAACCATAGCATATTTCTTCTTTGCAATAGACATGACATTGACTGGACCAAATAGATCAACATGCAGTAAGTGATAATGCTCAAGAATTGAGGATTCAGTTTTGCTCTTGAATGAAGATTTACTTTGTTTTGCCTTTTGACATGAGTCACAAAGACCATCAGGAGCAAATACTGATTTTTGCAGTCCTCTCACAAGATCTTTCTTTACTAGCTCATTTATGTTGTTGAAATTTAAATGAGAGAGTCTATTGTGCCAATTTCAGCTTTCTTCAATTGATACTCTGCTTAACAAACAGATTGCAGAACCATCAGAATTTGTTGAAAGTCTAGCTTCATAAATGTTACCATGTCTGTAATCTTTCAGAACCACTTTGCCTGTAGAATTACTTACAATTTCACAGTGTTCTTCACAGAAATTCACATGATAACCTCTGTCACAGATTTGACTCACACTTAGCAGATTGTGTTTAAGTCCTGGACAAGAGCTACTGATTCAATTATGACATTCCCAAGATTGATATTGCCATATCCCAGAGTCTTTCCCATGTTGCCATCTCCATAAGAAACTCCTGGGACAGCTTTCTCCACAAAGTCTAATAACAGGGCTTTATTTCCATCCATATGTCCTGAACATCCACTATCCAGAACCAGGATGTTTTCTCTGTTGCCCTGCAATCACAAAGACCACTATTGATTCATTTTAAGGACCCAGACTTGCTTGGATCCTTTGGCCTTATTAAGTTTATTAGCATTTGCAGCGGATTTAGTTTCATAGTTTATGCTAATATGCTTTTTATCAGACTTTGCATCAGAATTTACACTAGAGGAATTACACTAACTTTCTTTAAAGAAGGTTTTATTTCATAATAATCATAGTATAGACTATGATATTTCTTACAAGTATAAATAGAATGCCATAAACTACCACAATGAAAACAAGGATTTTGTGGTTTAAACCTAAAAAACTGACTCTTAACTCCTGATTTAGGAGGTAAAGAGTTTATATCTTTATTTTTCCTGCAAAAAGAAGCAAGATGGTTAGAGTTTCCACAATTATAGCATTTCTTTCTAGGAGCATTAGGAACAGGCATATATTTATTACTTTTATTCACACCTTCCTTTCCATTCCTATTTTTCCTGGCTTCCTTTATCCTGTTCATATTTTTAATCTCTTTCAGCTTATACGTAAGATGCTTCTTTGTCATTAAGCCTATGTTTACTACAGCTGGTTTATCCTGTTTTAATTTTTCAGAAGTTGACTTTTCTTTAACTTCTGTTTTAGAGTCTTTCATCTTTTCAGAATCAGACACAACAGTTTTTGCAACAATTTTAACAGGATTTACCTTTGGCTTAATTGGCAAAGTCCCTTTCTCACTTTTGCCATCTTTATAACCTAACCCCTCTTTCCAGTTTCCACTACTTAGAATATTCTGAGTTGTTTTGCCTGAGTTAGTCCAAGTCCTGATGATTTCTCTTTCTTTTTCTAGTTCAGTTTTTAGATAATCATTTTGTTTAAGCAATTCATTCTTAACATACACAACATTATCTCTTTCTGTCTGAACAGTGTTCTGGTGGACTAACTCTTCTTCAAGATAGCTATTTCTGTTTTTATACTTTAGATTTTCATATTTTAATCTTTCATTCTCTAAAGTCTGATCTCTATAGCTAATATAGATGTTTTTCAGAAATAATCTCTGTTACGACCGGCATTTTGTGTAATATTATTTGTGGACTTGGTATAATATTAGACCGAATGTAAATATACTTAATGGTTGTACGTTTGTGTGAATGGAAATTTCTACACTATAAATTTTCTTTATGTAGTATATGATTTTTCAAAGCAAAAGTTTATTTATTTCCTTTATTTTTGATTTATAAGGAATATTCTAAACCTTGGAGAAATTTTCTTTTAAAAGTTATTTTGTTCACAAATTTCGAAAGTGATTTTATAAAATTTCTGAAAATCCAAGTTATTTTATGGTATAAATTTTATAATTTTGAACTTGTATTTTATTTTATAAAAATAAATCTTTACAAATTTTAGTTGTAATAATTAGCAAATTACAAGGAAGCCCTTGCATGCAAACCACCTTTCTATACTCTTCAAGGACAAAGAAGACATTTCTAAACCCACTAACTCATGATTTATTAGCTAAATTACCTCATTGACCTTGCATGCAAGATAACCTAACTCTAGCTAGAAGGTTACTCTTGTCATTACCCAAACCCACTCACATTATAGTCAAATCAAGACATAAAAACAAATCAAGAAAGTGATCAACACTCCACTTTCACTCCACCACTTCACTCCCCTCTTCTTCTCCTCCTCCCTCTCAGCTTTCTACCCTCCCCCTTGGCAATTTCCAAAATCGAAGCCCCCATCCCCTTCTTTCTTCATTCCTTCACTCAAATAATCATCCTATAATCAAGTAATCTTACTCCCTACATGTTGTTCATGTGTATCTCAAGAATTTAGAGTAGAAAACTTATGTGTTGACTTTGCATGGTGATGTTTTTTGTTAAACTCAAAGTGAATATCCTTGATTCTTGTGAATTCAAGGCTTTCACCATGAGTTATAGTATCGTAGGGCTGAGAATGGCTAAACATGAGTGTGTTGCACTTATGCAAATGTTGTTTTCACCCTAATCCATTCGGCCATGACTTGATAGGAGCCGAATGGATGGTGCTTTGGTTGCTTTGTTCATTTTGTGTGTTATTGTGATAATAACATGAAAATCTTAGTATAATCTTGGTAAAAACCTTTGCATGCTAGGTGGTCATTTAGATATAATCCATGATAGGCTTCCATGTTGATTTATAATGAAAATTTATTTGTAAATCATGTTGTTTTGGTTTGAAAGACTCGAAGTCATGCATGCATGTAGATTTCTCTTGAATTTTGGAAGTTATTGATCATTCGAAGTGATATTTTGCTAGTAAACCTTAATTTTAGTTAAGTTAAGATATTAATTAAGAATTGTGCTCCTTAATATGTGATGTTATCTCATTTATACTTATCAAAAGGGTTAAAGTTGTTGTCCTTGAAAACTTGATGACTTGTAATTTGTGTAATGTAATTTCCTTTGTTTTGCTATGTTGCACCCTAGGTAAGGATGATCTCCACTAAGCCTATTTTGAGTGTAAGGAAGTTAGTTCAGTAGATCACCATAGTTAAGTTATGGTTTGGGTATTTTGGTTGTTGGTGGTTGGGTTTGTTAAGTGAGAACCTTGGAGAAAGGAGAGTCTTAGTTTCTGCAGAAAATCAGTTTGGTACCCTGAGGTTTAGAGTGAGTTTTGACCATGTCATTATTGTGTACTTTGAGGCCCAAGCCACCAGAAGCTATAATTAGGAGTATATAAAAGGTTTTAGGTGTTTATTGGAGATTTACAAGTCGTTTGGTTAGGTGCACGAGTGGAATCACAAAATCTGTCCAGCAGTGGACAGTTTTGTTGTAACATAGAAATATGAAGTTTTGACCATGTCATGGGTATGCCCTCATTAGGACCTGTTGGGCCTTAGTTATAGGGAGTGTCAGAAGAGTTTTTCCAACCATAGTTAATAGGATTTGAGTTAGAACCATGTGTCACAAGTTAGTTCAAGTCAGGGCATTTTCTGCCCAGAAAAACAGGGGAACCATGGACTTTGAGCTTAGGCCCAAGGAGGCCCAAGCTAGACCCTTGAGCCACATCAAGTTTGGAAGATGCCTTATGGTCAGAATAGTCTAGTGTAGAAGTTTTGGAGGTAAACTTGTAGTTTAAGAGTGTCTAATGCACTCAAGAAACTATAGATGTCATTCTGAAATTTACTCAAGTGAGCACTTTCACTTACCACATAGTTTTAGAGCACCTATGAGTGAGACCTGGGTTGACCACTATGGTTGCAAGATAGTATAAAGCCATTAGAGTTAAAGGACCAAGTGAGGGTCAATAGTTTTTGGATAGTTAAGTAAAGGCACATCGAGTTAGAAGGCCCAATTTGGAGACTTTGTCTAGTTTAGCGATCAAGTGACTTGGTTGGGGATCGAGATTATCCAAGCCTAGTGTTGCATTATGATGTGTGTGATATTATTTGGTATTAAAATATGGTATGTGAGTATATGTGGCTATGTGTACTATTGTATTTATGAGGTGATTATAAATTTCGTTCATATAGGCCTAAGTGCCATTGTGTTTAATTTCAGGTTGTAAATAGGTTAAGTTGATGAGAGTATATTATAATGAGATTATTATTAATTGTGTAGGATCTCGAGACGAGGGTAAACTTTCCATAAAGATCGAGTAAAGCTTCCAGTTGCTCCTACCAGCCAGACCAGACCAGCCTTTTTCAAGGCAAGTGATTCAACCTGTTTTTCGTTTACACTGCAAATGTGTGATAATTAGTTCATATATATTGATGCGATTAACCTGAGTTATCTTGATATACTTAAATCAAATGGTTCTTAAATCTATCTTTATATTATATAAAAATGCCATGAACCCTCAAGTACGTATTGCAAGTAGATCAAAAGTCGTATCACGCTAGTATATCAAAGTAATTGGATTGCCATGATAAAATAAATATTTGATATAATACTTGATTGATCCTCTTGATTAACATGCTATTGATTCCTAAAATATTGACATCTCACCCTGATGCTTGAACCCCAATAGAAATTATACCTTGATACCTAAAAGCCAGATATTCTTTAAAGTTGTTCTTAATTGATTGATAACCCTTTTTATTGCCCTAAAGTTCGACAATCCTGATATACCTTGAGCTAAAGATCATTTCTTCATACCTTAACACCCCTAGTATTCATGAAGCTTATCTTCTTGATGTTCTAGTACTTGTACCTTGTCGAAAAACATTGCTTTAAGCCTAGTTTGGCATTACTCTTTCATAATATCCAATAGCCTCGCTAAATTTCTTTGTCAAAGTTCTTGTATATGGAAACCTTTCAATTACCCTAATATAGTAAAGTCTAGTGGATCATGGCCCTGAGATTTGGTGACATATTTCCAGTGTTTCAAGTTGATCTATAATCCCTTGATAAAAATGTTTACTACTTAAGAGATTTTATCATAAATCGGCATCAGTTTTTGAAATAATTAAAATGTGGATTTTCAGTCCCAAAGGGGGATAAATGTTTTCTTTGAATAGTGGATCTGGACTGAGACGTGAGTCCTTTCCACACTTATATTGTAGGCTTAAAAGTTGCCTAGGGATCCCATTAATGTTTTAGAACCCGGCGAGGTTCGGGATTACTTCGCGGCTGATCACCGGCTGTAATCCGTAGCGTCATAAACATGATTTTGTTTAAGTTATGATTTAGAAAATGTTTTGATTCAAGCAAATGATGCCATCACTCAAAGTTTTATCTCTTGTTAATATTGGTTACGTCTTCGCGTTGTCATTCTTTTATATATATATCTCGATTTATGCCTTGTACCGTATTATTTAGCACTTGTTGAGCATTTAGCTCACTCCTTGCTTTACCCTGATATTACAGCTAGCAGCTATGGTTAGATTCAAGCAGACAGCACGTAAGACCTGTGACGCCGATGCGTATGTCCGAGCTCAAGTAGAATAAGAGTGTGAGGACTCGATAAAAAAAATCAGTTGTAATAGATGGTAGTGTTGGGTTGTTCCAAACCCTAAACTGTAAGATCTTGGATTCGGTCAAGTTTACTTTCTTTTTAATATTATAAAAGTTATTTATTTTGTATGTTAAGTCCGGGGTGTGACAATCTCACCTCATTGATATCATCTGTATCTAAAAGCAAGAGTTGATAGAGGTACCTCAAGTTTAGCAGCATCAAAACTGCTATCAGCATTTGTCATTAATGCATAGTTCACCTCTTCTTCAGATTCTGAAGTGTCTTCCCAGTTTTTCTTCTTTGTGATAAGTGCCTAGCCTTTATCACCTTTTCCTTTCTTGAAATCAGGAGAGATGTGGCCTCTTTCACCACAATTGTAGTATTTGACATTTGAGTTGTCTCCTCTGTCAGACTTTCCTCCTTTGCCTTCAGACTTTCTGAACCCTTTCTTTTCAAAACTTCTTACCCTTTCTGAATTTCTTGTAGGCTATCTTTGTGATACCCTTCACCATCATCATTATTCAGAATCTGATGACTCTGAATCAGACTGTATGATAAGAGCCTTTCCTTTTGCCTTCCTAGAGATAATTAGCTTTTCTTCAGCCTTCAATGCAACTGTCTTAGTCTTCCCTCCATGCCTCTTCTTTCTTTGCTCCATCTCAAGTTCATGAGTCTTGAGCATCCCATAGATTTCATCAAGAGACATGTCAGCAAGTTCATAGTTGTCTCTTATTGTAGTAGCTTTCAAATCCCACTTTTCAGGAAGAGCTAGTAGGAATTTCAGATTTGAATCTTCGGGATCGTATTCCTTATCCACTAGTGACAGATCATTCAACAGCTTTGTGAAGGTGTCATATGTCTCAGTTAGTGACTCATCAGATTTTGAGTCAAAGTGTTCATACTCCTGTGTGAGTATTGTCGTCCTGTTCTTTTTGATGGCATTGATTCCTTGACATCTCACTTCCAATGCATCCCATATTTCTTTTGTAGTCTTACATCCAATCACCCTGTTTGACATGGCATTGTCAAGTGCACTATGGAGCAAGTGTCTTACTTTTGCAATCTTGGTTATTGAAGAGATGTCTTCAGAGGTGAATTCTCTATTTTCTTTGGGAATCATCTTTTGTGGCTCATTCCCAACTGCAACAGAAAGCTTTGTGGGCTTGTTTGGACAATCATTAATTCTATCTAAATATTCTGGATCTGTAGCTTCCAGAAACATGGCCATCTTCACACTCCACACAGGGTACTCAGACACCCTGAGCATATGAACCCTGATGGTTTCATATCTACTGGTGTTATGAATGGGTTGAACTTTTGCAGGTTCTTGAGGGTCTTGTATTTTTAATTGATTAGACATGATTATTATTTGGATCTTACTGTATGTGTGTTAACAGAAAGGCTCTGATACCACTTGTTAGGTCACACAACACTATAGAAGGGGGTTGAATATAGTATTTTTATAATCAAATCGATTATGAACGCAAGTATGTAACAATAATCAAGTTTATTCAATATAATAAACTCTATTACAAAGTAGGTTAAACTACTCTCTCAATGATGTGTGAATATCACTAAGAACTGCTAGGGTTACAATCAATAATCTTTCTCGTGAATGATAACACATCTAGTGTAAACCCTAAACTGTGTTTATATAGTACACAGTTACAAGATATCTTCTAATTGATATGAAATATATCTCTTCCTAAATTATATCAATCAGATATTATCTCCTATAGTCCTTTAGTTGTCCAACTCTCCATGCATATCTTTATTTGTTTAATCCGATCCTCTCCTGTAAATCAGCCGCACTTTACTTCTGAAGCATATCCTTCCTTAAGTTCTGATATCACAAGTTCTGATACCTTAAGTTCTGATATCTTCCTATCTTCAGTAAATCCTGATTTCCAGCTGAGTCCTGATAAGTCCTGATATTAAGTTCTGAAACTAAACACATCAGATTAGTCATGACATCACAAATATATCTAAAAAATAATAATATAAACCCAAAATCAGAATGGGTCCTTTTAGAAGCCCATTATGATTAAGGTTATGCCCGGATACTCTCTCTCCCTATATATATACATTAAGATGTATATTTTTAGGGTTTAGAAGATATATCACGTTTTTTAGAAAACCCTAGCAGCCCTACATCTTAGAGAGGCTAGAGAGAGAGAGAGAAAAAAAGAAGATAACCAAATCGGCTAGTACCGGCTCCGGTGATCGTTGGACGATTGGATGTTCGTGTGGATACCTTGGAGAGTAGATCTTCGAAAGGAGGGTTGCTGTGTTGATTCATCAAGATTAGAATGTTCATCACAATCAGAAGGAAAGCTTTATTAAGGTAAACATCAATTCTCCATAATTATCCGGTCATTATACATAGATCTGGCGGTAGGGATTCAAATTTTTTTCTTTTTCCATTGCGTTTTATTGCTCGAATCCCTAACAGATATTTCATCATTCGTTGATGTCATCAGCATCCGTTGATATATATAACTTCTGAAGTGAACTTCTGATAGTTCCTTTTTGATATCATCAATTGCTCCTATCATTAGCAACTATAAATTAAGTCTAATTGGCCAATTAGCAAAACCTGTGCAATGCAACAATTGTAATGTTATATTTTTTTGGCTTCTAATCCAAGCACAATCATTTTGTTAATGGATTATAGAATATTGTAGTAGCTCTTGCTACTGTGAATCAATCAGATACAAAGTCCAGGCGCAATGCTAAACATTTCTTAATAAAATCATGGAAGATACTATTACAAATCGATATACGAGAGTTCAATATCTATAATGATTGTCCCAGTAGTAAACCAATATAACCAAAATCACAACATACACTGCTAGCCAAAATGGATTAAGATTATCAACCATATACCTAAAAGATTTGGATTGATTTTTCACCATATAAGTCAACATAAAATATGGCAATACTATATGAAAAATACCAAATATGAATCAATACACAATGTTATCAAGAGTTTACACTGTCAATATTAAACTAATCTTAATAACTCTTTTCATAGAAGTATCAATGTAGGCTATTCAATATACTTATTTATAAATAAATACAAGCAGGATTAAACAAATCAAAGATAATAAATATCAGTTGGAGATTTATATTGAACCATCACGTTCCTAATTGAAGGAGGGAGTAGATACATCCCTCCATGACAAATGTTGAATGATCGGATGGAAAAGTTTTCAGTCGATGCTCTGTGCGGAAGTTGGATTGCGGCTTAGTGGTAGTATTGACTTTGAATGGGGCTTTGCATCCAAGAGTTTATTTTGATCAAGATACCAAAAACTATTGAACCACTAAAAAGTCAAATAGCACGCATCTCTATGTGTAATTATAATTTGTATTTATTTAGTTGCAAAAATGTAATAAAATAACTATAAGTTATTACATAATTATGAATATTAAGTAAGATTACATAATTTAGGTACGCATTCGAATTACGTAATTATGAATATGTTTAAATTTTAAAATTAACATTTAAAAGAGAAAGTAAATATTATTTTTCTAATAACAAAAAACATTTATTATTTTTAGAACACTATACTGCAATCTTATCATAAAAGTTAATAATTCGTGTTTTTTTTCCAAAAAAAATATTTGACTGAATATGCCCTTATTACGGTTTATAAACAATACTATTTATTTGAGATTTTTAATTTCCTAATATAATGTTATTAAGTTTTAAATTTTGTATTTTATGCCATAATATCCTCACAATACACAGTTCTAATAACCATCGACTTTAATAGATTATTATGTGTCATTTTGTTATACATGTTCACTCATCTTCCCATGCTAAATTTGCAATAGCTTCCAAAATACAATTGATATCAGTTTTTTATTTTTGGAGCCGAATTATATATGTTTTTGCAATAAGATGTTTTGTAATTGTAATTGGATTAAAAATAATAATATACGTCTAAAACAAACATAGATATTTTAATAAATTATTGATGAACAAATTGTTTTCAACTAAAATATTGTTATCAAATGTTGGTACATATTAAACTCTCAACTGCAGATTTTTTTAGACTGAATATGCCCTTACTACGGATTAGAAACATTACTACTTACTCAAGTTAATTAATTTGTAGAATATTTTTTCTAAAAAATATAAACTTTTTAATTTTACGCCATAATATCATCACAATACAAAGTATTAATAACCATTGACTTTAATAGATTATGTGTCATTTTGTTATCCATGTTCATTCATCTTCTGATAAGTGGCATTTTATACCACTTAGAGCGTCCCATAACGGCTTGAATTGGTGTCTTGAACTCAAGTATTTTGTGTATTTGACGCGTTTTCTAGTGTTTTTGCATTTCAGGGTATAACTTGCTTAGATAAGTGGTTTTCATCAAATAAAGCTTAAGTAAGTTCTTGGAATCAGTCTAGGGGTGTTGAACGAAGAAATCAGCGAAAACAGAAGCAAAATAAAGTATTTTCCAGAAGGGTAGCACGCGACCGCGCACCAGGAGCAGGCGACCGTGTGCCAGCAAGCGGCCGCAAGGAGACAGCAGGTGACCGCGCGCGTGCGGAATTTCAGAATCTGGATTTTTTTAATTCAAGTACAATTGGGCTTCTGTTGCGCTGGTTCTCTTGGGCTATTATATAAACCTTATGGGAAGACGTTTTCTTCATCAAGAGCAAGGGCAAGAAGATTGAGAAGACCGTTTTAGCACGCAACAATGAAGAAGAGGAAGCATATGTTTATCTTGTGATTATTTTAATTCGTTGTAATGGTGGATGCTAGTTTTCTTTATGCTTTGAACCTTAATACTCTTGTGACGTACTTCATTATTTATTAAGTATTTTTGTTAGCCTTATATCGTTATGTTATTATCATGCTTTCGTATGAACCCATGGCGATGATGAGTTCTATTATGGGCTAATCGTGATCATGGGATCCTAGCGGATTTACTAAGGAATTCTTTAGTTAATTGTTTAATACCTTGGTATGTGGTGATTTATGATATCTAGTATAGGTTGTGCTTATTCGTCTTATATGCGTCGCGAACATGTAAGATAGCCTGTTAATCTCTTGTGAAGCGACAGTGAATCTTGAGATTTAGAACTTACCATGCTAGCATAGGTTCATGTATTATATGCATGATTAGTGGGTAACTCTAACGGTTTTACTTGCCCTGTGTAATCATCATGAAAAACTTGCGCTTAAATCGTTATGTTGTCAAATTCTGTAGACATATAGGGTCTCAACATAATTGATGCCTATTCAACTTCTATCTTAATTGTGGATGCTTGGTAGAATGGTATCCGTACAATGAAAATTGGCGTTTATCAGTTTCATGTTGTTCGATTAATATCATCACCATTACATGCTAAGGTTAATAACAATAACTATTGAATGAAGTAGTAATGAAGTTAGGATCTCATGTGTGTTTAATATTGTTAATTCAAGTGTTTAATTCTCGTAGTAATTATTAGTTTACCAACCTTAATTGTTATTGTCTTGGCATTGAAGAATAATCATACATTGGTGAGTAAGTGTTAATTAAATATAATTAATCAGAGTCTCTGTGGGAACGAACTAGAAATCATTCTATATTACTTGCGAACGCGTATACTTGCGTGATTTATTTAGCACATGCTTTGTGCCTAACAAGTTTTTGGCGCCGCTGTCGGGGATTTGGTGTTAATTTGTTTAGTTTATGTACTTGCCATCAGTGGTCATTAGGATTCATTGATTAAGACTTGTTACTTACTGCTTCCGGTTGTGTTTCAGGTACTCTAGCGAGCGTTTATGCAAACACATTCTCACACTCGCAAGAGAAATCTAGATAAAGCTGAGGAGACAGATAAAGCTCTTGACTTTCCGGAGAAGATAATTTTTGAAGATTCAGATAAAGAGAGTGAAAAGAAAGAACCTGAAATAATGGGTGATCGTCTAGCTCAAGCTGATCAAGCTCTTATGGACTTTTCTCGGCCTAAAATTGATGACATTTAGTCTAGCATCATTCATCCGGCTATTCAGGCCAATACTTTTGAAATCAAGATGGGCACTATTCAGATGGTGCAGAATTCTGTTTTTTTCGGAGGGTCTGCGACTGAAGATCCCAACATGCATATCAGAAATTTTGTCGAGATCTGTAGTACATTCAAATATAATGGTGTCACTGATGAGGCTATCAAGCTGAGGCTTTTCCCATTCCCTCTGAGGGACAAAGCTAAGGACTGGTTACATTCTTTACCAGTTGGGTCCATCACTACTTGGGAAGATCTTGCGCAAAAGTTTCTGGTGAAGTTCTATCCAATGGCTAAAACTGCAGCTATGAGGAGTGCTCTTACTCAGTTTGCGCAGCAACCAGGAGAATCTATGTGCGAAGCTTGGGAGCGCTACAAAGAGATATTGAGAAAGTGTCCACATCATGGTATGCCTGACTGGATGGTGATCACTAGTTTTTACAATGGTTTGGGGGTCCAATCTTGACCCATGCTTGATGTAGCTTTTGGAGGCGCCTTGTGGGCCAAAACCTATACTGAGGCCTATAATATCATTGAAACTATGGCTGTAAATGAGTATCAAAACCCAACTCAAAGGATGATGCCTGGGAAAGTAGCAGGTATTCTGGAAGTTGATGCAGCTATAGCTATTGCAGCACAGCTCACGACACTGACTATGAAGGTCGATTCTTTAACCAACTATGGCGTAAATCAATTATCTAGTATATGTGAGCTTTGTGTAGGCTCTCATGCTACGGATCAGTGTTCTCTTGTTAATGAATCTGTTTAGTATATGAACAATTTCCAGAAACCGCATCAGCCTGTGCCCGCTACTTATCATCCTAATAACAGAAATCATCCCAATTTCAACTGGAGCGATAATCAGAATGCTGTTCAGCAGTCATATCAGCAAGCTACAAATAAACAGTTTAATCTACCCGGATTCTAGCAACCTCAACAATTTGCTCAAAGGCAACCATATCCTCAACAAGGAGGTGCTGCTCCACCTTCTAGTGCTAATTTCGAGGAGTTAAAGTTGTTGTGCAAAAGTCAGACTATTTCTATCAAGACCTTGGAAAATCAAATTGGATAAATAGCCAATGCCTTGCTCAATCATCAACCTAGCACACATCCCAGTGATACTGAAGTGTCAGGCAGGAAGGAAGCTAAAGAGCAAGTCAAAGCTATCACTTTAAGGTCTGGAAAAGTTACCGATGCTGAAAAAGCAAAAGATGTAGAAATTGAAGTTGTAGATGAAGAAGGAATGTAAAAGGAGAAAGAGGGGGAACAAAGGAAGACTAATGTTGAACACACTCTGCATGAGGGTAATACAGGGGAGAAACAGCTCTATCCTCCACCACCTTTTCCTAAGCGATTGCAAAAACAAAAGCTGGACAAGCAATTTGGTAAGTTTCTGGAGGTGTTCAAGAAACTTCACATCAACATACCTTTCGCTGAGGCTCTTGAGAAAATGCCTAGTTATGTGAAATTTATGAAAGGTATTCTTTTGAGGAAGGTGAAACTGGATGATCTTGATACCGTTGCTCTGACGGAAGAGTGCAGTGTCGTGCTGTAACAAAAGTTACCTTCAAAGCTTAAGGATCCAGGTAGCTTCACCATTCCTTGCACCATTGGCAAGTTGTCATTTGACAAGTGCCTTTGCGATTTGGGAGCAAGCAGCAATCTAATGCCGTTGTTTATCTTTAAAAAGGCTGAATTTAACTGATCTGAAGCCCACCTATATGTCTCTACAATTGGCTGATCGTTCGATTACATACCCACGAGGCATCGTGGAGGACGTGCTAGTAAAGGTGGACAAGCTCATCTTTCCTGCAGATTTTGTCATTCTGGATTTCGAGGAAGATAAGAAGATTCCCATAATATTCAGAAGACCTTTCTTGGCTACAGGCCGTACCTTGATAGATGTGCAAAAAGGTGAACTCACTATGAGGGTGCAAGATCAAGATGTGACATTCAATGTGTTCAATGCGATGAAATTCCCTACGGAAGATGAGGAGTGCTTCAAGGTGGATTTGGTCGATTCTGCAGTTACTTCAGAACTTGATCATGTGCTAAGGTCTGATGGCTTAGAAAAAGCCTTATTGGGGGATTTTGACAGTGAAGATGATGAAGGTAATGAGCAGTTACAATATCTGAATGCTTTTCCTTGGAAATGGCAGTTAGACATGCCATTTGAATCTCTTGGTAATACTGATCTCAAAAATGTTGAGGGAAAACTCAAACCATCTATTGAGAAAGCACCTACTTTAGAGTTTAAACCACTGTCTGAACATTTGAGGTATGCTTTTTTTAGGTGATGCATCTACTTTTCCTGTTATTTTTACATCTGACCTTTCAGATAGTGATGAGGACAAGCTCTTGAGAATTCTGAGAGAAATCAAATCGGCCATCAGATGGACTATAGCAGATATAAAAGGGATCAGCCATTCGTACTGCATGCATAAAATTCTACTAGAGGAAGGTAGCAAGCCGACTATTGAGCAACAACGAAGGCTTAATCCTATCATGAAAGAAGTGGTGAAGAAAGAAATTCTAAAATAGCTGGATGCAGGAATCATATATCCTATTTTTGACAGTTCTTGGGTGAGCCCCGTGCAATGTGTACCTAAGAAATGAGGTATTACTGTGGTAGCAAATGAGAAGAACGAGCTCATCCCCACTCGAACAGTCACATGAGGGAGGGTATGCATGGACTACAGGAAGTTGAATAAATCCACGAGGAAGGATCACTTCCCTCTTCCATTCATTGATCAGATGCTTGACAGGTTGGATGGTCATGAGTATTATTGTCTTTTGGATGGCTATTCGGGCTAATATCAAATTTGTATTGCACCAGAAGATCAAGAGAAGACTACTTTCACTTGTCCATTTGGCACGTTTGCTTTTTGCAGAGTTTCTTTTGGCTTATGTGGTGCACATGCCACTTTTCAGATATGCATGATGGCCATATTCTTTGATATGATTGGAAATAATGTCGAAGTTTTCATGGACGACTTCTCCGTCTTTGGACATTCGTATGATGAATGCTTGAATAATCTCTGTTTGGTGCTCAAAAGGTGCGTTGAGACCAATCTGGTGCTCAATTGGGAAAAATATCACTTCATGGTGCAACAAGGCATCATTTGTATTCTTGGGCATAAGGTCTCTAGTAAAGGTCTTGAGGTGGATAAAGCCAAGGTGGGCGTTATTGAATATCTTCCTCCACCTATTTTAGTGAAAGGAATCCGTAGCTTTCTTGGTCATGCAGGTTTTTATCGGCGTTTCATCAAGGACTTCTCTAAGATATCTAAGCCATTGTGCAACTTACTCGAGAAAGATGTGCCTTTCAAATTTGATGATGAATGTTTGGCAGCATTCGAGACTCTCAAGAAGAGTTTAATCACCGCTGTTACGACCGGCATTTTGTGTAATATTATTTGTGAACTTTGTATAATATTAGAGCCGAATGTAAATATACTTAATGATTGTACGTTGTGTGAATGAAAATTTCTGCATTATAAATTGCTTTATGTAGAATATGATTTTTCAAAGCAAAAGTTTATTTATTTCCCTTATTTTTGATTTATAAGGAATATTCTAAACCTTGTAAAAAAATTTCTTTTAAAAGTTATTTCATTCACAACTTTCAAAAGTGATCTTACAAAATTTCTAAAAATCCAAGTTATTTTATGGTATAAATTTTATAATTTTTGAACTTGTATTTTATTTTATAAAAATAAATCTTTAAAATTTATTTGTTATAATTAGCAAATTACATGGAAACCCTTGCATGCAAATTACTCTTCCATTCTATTAAAGGGCAAATGAGACCTTTCCAACCCCACTAACTCACTTGTTGTTAACCAAATTACCACATTAACCTTGCATGCAAAATGGCCTAACTTTAGCTAGAGGGTATTCTTGTACATTCTCATTTCCACTCATTTCTTTTAGTCAATCAAAGGCATAAAACCAAAATCAAAATGTGAGAAATCATTTCACTTACTCCACACTCCAACTCACCTCTCTTTTTCTCTCCTCCCCCTCCCTCTCCTTGCTCTCGGCCGAGAACCCCCTCCCCCACTCCCTTCCATTTTTCCATCCCATTTCTCATCTTTCCTAGTGTAATTCTTCCATCTACATTTATTTTATATACTTACCAAGAGTTTTGTAATTTGGAAGATGAAGTTTCATGGTTGCATGTGTAGCTTTTGTGCGGTCTCCAAAGAGAAACTCTTGATTCTTGTGAATTCAAGAGCTCTCTATGAGATACATTTTATATATGTTTTAACTTAATGTTTTATGGAGAAACCATGCTTTAAAAACCTTTCAATGCTACTGAAATTTCACTATATAATCATGTTAATCCATGCATGCTAGTTTTAAGATGTTAATATGATGATCAACCATGTTGTGTATGCTACTCTTCTCGAAATCATGTTTTCATGTTTAAAAATCTATAAATTCGAATTATTTGTGCTTGAAATAGATTGTTTCCATGATATATATCTTAATAATAGTTAAGAGAAGATATATTTCATGATTATTAAGGTTGAGTAATAGGTACAAGTCGAATTTACAAGAATTTAAACTCTATATTTTAGCCGAAATCTTGTTAAGTGTTTTGCATGAGTTGCATGTTATATTATTATTTGCATGTTGGTGTTCTAGGGCATGGATGATCTCCACTCATGTTGAGGCACTATTTTAGGATGTTGATGCACTAGGTTTGCTTTGGTAAAGGTTGGATGTTTGGTTAATAAGTGGGAGTCAAGGTGGAAAGGGATTAGTTAGTGTTTTCATTTTTCCAGATTTGATGCACTAGTTTATGGGGAAGTTTTGAATGAGCATTTGTTGTGCACTTTGAGGCCCAAGCCACCAGGAGCTAGAACTAGGAGTATATAATAGGTTTTAGGTGTTTTTTGGAGGTTTGTAAGACGTTTGGTTAGGTGCACGAGTGGAATCACAAAATCTGTCCAGCAGGGGACAGTTTTATTGCAACTTAGAAATAGGAAGTTTTGACCATGTCATAGGTAGGCCCTCATTAGGCCCTATTGGGCCTGAGTTAGAGGGCGTGTCAGAGGAGTTTTTCCATCCATAGTTCATAGGATTTGAGTTATAATAATGTGTCACAAGTTAGTTCAAGTCAGGACCTTTTTTGCCCAGAAAAATAGGGGAACCATGGACTTTAAGCTTAGGCCTAGGGAGGCCCAAGCTAGGCCCTTGAGCCACATCAAATTTGGGAGTTGCCTTATGATCAGAAGAGTCTAGTATAGAAGTTTTGGAGGTAAAATTGTAGTGTAAGAGTGTCTAATGCACTCAAGAAACCATATATGTCATTCTGAAATTTACCTTAGTAAGCACCTTCACTTACCACATAGTTTTAGAGCATTTATGAGTGAGGCCTAGGTTGACCACTATAGTTGCAAGATATCATAAAGACATTAGAGTGAAAGGCCCAAGTGAGGGTCAATAGGTTTTGTATAGTTTAGTAAAGGCACATCGAGTTAGGAGGCCAAAATTTGGAGACTTTGTCTAGTTTAGCGATCAAGTGACTTAAGTTGTGGAACGAGATCATCCAAGCCTAGTGTTGTAATATGGTGTGTGTGTGATATTGTTTGGTATTTAAAATATGGTATGTGAGTATATGTGGCTATGTGTACTATTATGTTTATAAGGTGATTATAAATTGCGTGCATATAGGCCTAAGTGCCATTTATGTTTAATTTCGGGTTGTAAATAGGTTGCGTTGGTGAGAATATATTATAATGAGGTTATTATTAATTGTGTAGGATCTCGAGACGAGGGTAAACTTGTCATAAAGGTCGAGTAAAGCTTCCAGTTTCTCCTACTTTCCAGTCCAGTCCAGTCTAGCCTTCTCAAGGCAAGTGATTCAACCTACTTTTTAGTTTACACTGCGAATATGTGATAACTAATTCTTATATATATGATGCGAGTACCCTGATTTACCTTGTTATACTCGGACCAAGTGATTCTCAAATCTATCTTCGTATTATATAGAAATGCCATGAACCCTCAAGTACTTATTGCAAGTAGATCAAAAATCATACCATGCTAGTATACCAAAGTAATCGGGATGCCATGATAAAATAGAGAATTGTTATAATATCTGATTGATCCTTTTGATTAACATGCTATTGATTACTGAGAAATCTTGATTTTACACCCTGATGCTTGATTTCACTCTTGTAAGAACCCCGATAGAAACTTTATCTTGATACCTAAAATCTAGATATTCTTTAAAGTCGTTCACGATTGTTTGATAACCCTATCCTTACCCTAAAGCTTGACATCTTGATATACCTTGAGCTAATGATCATTTTCTTTATATCTTAACACCTCTATCATACTTGTAACCATTAATTATTATCTTCTTGATGTTCTAATACATATACCTTGTCTAAAACCATTGCTTTAAGCCTAGTTTGGCATCACTCTTTCATATTATCCAATAACCCTACTAAATCTCCTTGTCAAAATTCTTGTAAATGGAAACCTTTCAATTACCCTGATAGAGTAAAGTCTAGTGGATCATGGCCCTAAGATTTAGTGAACATAATTCGAGTGTTTCAAGTCAATCTACAAACCCTTGATAAAGATGTTTACTGTTTAAGAAATTTTACTATCAATCGGCATCAGTTTTTGAAATGATTAAAATTTGGATTTTCAGTCCCAAAGGGAGATAAATGTTTTCTTTAAATAGTGGATCTGGACTGAGATGCAAGTCCTTTCCACACTGATATTGTAGGCTTAAAAGTTGCCTAGGGATCCCATTAATGTTTTAGAACCCAGCGAGGTTCGGGATTACTTCGCGGCTGATCACCGGCTGTAATCCGTAGCGTCATAAAATGGTTTTTGATTAAGATATGATTTGAAAAGTTTTTGATACAAGCAAATGATGCCATCACCCAAAAGTTTATATCTTGTTATTATTAGTTATATCTTCACATTGTCATTCTTTAATATATATCTCGATTTATGTTTTGTATCGTATTGTTTAGCACTTGTTGAGCATTTTGCTCACTACTTGCTTTAACCCTGATATTACAGCTAGCAACTATAGTTAGTTTAAAGCAGACAGCACGTAAAACTTGTGATGCCAATGCGTATGTCCGAGCTCAGGTAGAATAAGAGATATTTTTGTGTGAGGACTCGATATTAAAACCAGTTGTAATAGTTAGTAGTGTTGGGCTGTTCCAAACCCTAAACTGTAAGATCTTGGATTCAGTTGTATTTACTTTCTTTTAAATATTGTAATAGTTATATATTATGTATTGTTAAGTTGGGGGGGGGTGTGACAACCGCACCAGTTATTACGGCACCTGATTAGAGAGAACCTTTTGAGATGATGTGTGATGCAAGTGACTATGCAGTGGGAGCAGTTCTTGGGCAGCGAAAGACTAATATCTTCCATGTGGTCTACTATGCTAGTAAGACGCTAAATGGAGCCCAACTGAACTACACCACTACTGAGAAGGAGCTCTTGGCTATAGTTTTTGGTTTTGAAAAATTTTGATCTTATCTACTTAGGACAAAGGTGACAGTGTTCACTGATCACGCTGCCATCCGCTATCTGGTCTCAAAGAAGGATTCGAAGCCTAGACTTATTCGTTCGGTTCTCTTACTATAGGAATTCGAGTTAGAGATCAAGGATAAAAAAGGTACTGAAAATCAAGTTGCCGACCATCTCTCTAGATTGGAGAATCCCAATTCTACTTCACATGATAAGACATTGGTCAACGAATCTTTTCCGGATGAGCAGTTGTTCGCAATTCAAGAGGAAGAGCCATGGTTCGCAGACATTGTGAACTATCTTGTTAGCAATATAATGCCTCCTAATATGAATGCGGCTCAAAAGAAGAAGTTTCTGCATGAGGTGAAGTGGTACATGTGGGATGAACCATATTTGTTTAGATAAGGAGCTGACCAGATCATCAGGAGATGTATCCCATTCTGTGAGACGGAGGGGATATTACGAGACTTTCATTCCAAAGTTTATAGTGGACATTATGGTGGTGAAAACACAACAGCTCATATTCTTCAAGCAGGTTTTTTCTGGCCTACGTTGTTTAAGGATGCACATCAGTTCATTTTAAGGTGTGATCGTTGCCAAAGAGTTGGGAATCTTTCCAGAAAGGATGAGATGCCTTTAAATGTGCTATTTGAAGTTGAGGTTTTCGATGTTTGGGGAATCGATTTCATGGGACCATTTATCTCGTCCTGCAATAATCAGTACATCTTGTTGACAGTCGATTATGTCTAGAAATGGGTAGAAGTCAAAGCTCTACCGATTAATGATGCAAAGGTAGTGTTGAGTTTTCTTCATAAGTAGATATTCACAAGGTTTGGAACGCCACGAGTTATCATAAGTGACGAAGGGTCGCATTTCTACAATCGTAAGTTCACTTTTATGATACAACGCTATAATGTGAATCATCGTATTGCTACTGCCTATCATCCGTAAACTAATGGTCAAGCTGAAGTGTCTAATAGAGAGATCAAGCGTATTCTAGAGAAAGTCGTTTGTCCGTCAAGGAAAGATTGGTTTTTGAAGCTCGATGAAGCTGTTTGGGCTTATAGAACAACATACAAGACTCCACTTGGGATGTCCCCGTTTTAACTTGTCTATGGTAAGGGATGTCATTTACCTGCGGAGCTTGAGCATATGGCTTATTGGGCATTGAAGAAGTTAAACTATGACGGCCTCAACCCCGGGGTCGGGAGTTGACGTCATCAATAACAATAATAACAACATAATATAATCCAACTCAAAAGTTACATATAATCGATCGACTTTCTGATAGCCATTGGGTACGGCCTCGTATTTCCGTAATTAAATTTTCCGGAAATCGGGCAGCACCTCCTTTGATTATCGGCTAACCCGTCGAACATCCCGACGTTAAATCAATCACAACAACAACCCAACCCAATCCAAATTCCAACCACCGACTTCAGTCAACAACAACAATTCACAAATTCACAAATACCACTTAAATACAATTATTAATTGTTAGTCGTGTTTTTATGTTTTAATCCGTATTTTACAATTTTATTCGCATTTTGTGTTTTAAATCGTATTTTGTATTTTAAATTGTAGGACTCAGATCGAATCATCATAGTCCACCATCAGCTCATCGGAATTCATCGCTTATGGCGGCGAATCTCGGAGGTACCCGATTCGGATGCCAGCCACGAGTTTCACCAATTATTTTTAGAATAAAATAAAATCTGAAACATCAAAAACATTTCATCGAATTTTATTATTTAAAAATAAAATAAAATAAAATAATACTTCGAATTTCTTCAGGAAATTGAAGAAAAAAAGAAACAGGGAACTCAACAGCAGAACACAACGAAGCAACACATAACACACGCGCCACTAGGCGCAACGCACACACACAGGCCCCTTTACCGGAAAAGGGAACAACGACGAGGAAGATAATCAAAAACAGGGGCAGCAACAAGATGCAGTTGACAACAAATACACACTACAGGCATATATATACCTACGAGTATATGTATACAACAACGCTACCAGGACAAACACCAAGCCGAATCGGCGGCGACTTGCCGGAATAACAGAAACAACGACGACCGGAGCACGGGAAACATGGGGAAGAAAACGGGGAATACAAGAAAATAGAGGGAAGAAAAAGGAAGATAGAGGGGACAGAGAGAAAGAGGTAATCGAGAGAGATTCGAAAAAAAAATGAAGAAGAACAGAGATGAGAGATTGAAGAGATGGACTGAGAGAGACAATAAACCGCGAAGGGGAAAAACGGGTTAAACCCGGTTAACAATCCCGCCCCCCTTTCTTTTATTATTATTTATCATATAAACCTCGCAACAGAAACTTTATCTGACCCGAAATTTAGTTTTTAACGAGCGATTCACGGGTAATTAAAACCCGAACGTTAATAAAATATTTTTTAAAATATCACAAATAATTAAAAGTTATTTAAAATAATTTTTCCATAATTTGAAATTATTTTTAAAAAATGCAACTCATATCAGAATTTATCGATCAAATAAAACAACACGCGGGTCGAACTAATCCCCAAAAATTTCGGAATAAATTTTAAAATTCTCGAAATATTCTAAACCAAATAAAATATGAATTTCATAATTTTTGAAGAACTTTGGAATTAAATACGGATTTAACAAATAATTGCAATCAGAAAATCATATATGGCTAAATAATTGATGAAATATTGATTTCTCAATTTTGAAAACTCCTAAAAATAATTAATAAAATTATGAAGCCATAAAAATGATTTTAGGGATAACCCAAGTATTTATGGAATTAAATCCTGAATAAAATCACCTTTAAATATAAAAGTGACACAACACAGCTTCACAACGAATTACACAACTGATAAACGAACACCATCGATCACACATAATTAATAAAATATTAACAAAATAATATCTAGCTGATAGAACCCATACACATAATTTATTTTTTAGTAATTACACATTTAAATATTACAGAAATGTACGAGTCGTTATATCCTTTCCCCCTTAAAAAGATTTTGTCCTCAGAATCTAATCAAATTAAATAAATAAGGATATTTATCAAGCATATCTGACTCTAATTCCCAAGTAGACTCTCCTACTCGAGGATTCATTCAAAGCACATTCACTAAGGATATAGACTCATTTCTAAGGACTCACTCATAACGATCTAGGTTATGGGTCGGTCATTCCACGCAAAACAATTTGGATGAGAGTCCATTGGCTCCTACTCAACGGATTAGTTCGAATCAAGAACATTTCGCTTTAACAATAACATGTAGAACACACTATGAATTGCTGCAACTATAATATCATTGCTAACCCATGAGCATTTCATTTATCTTCCTCGATACCTCCAACGGGTACATATATTTAGGGCTCAACTCGCCCCTTCTAATTAAACCTAACCAATTTCTTTCAAAGTGAAATGTTGTCAATACCCACGATCCTACTTTTATATCCATACCTTTTCGATGCAAATCCGTCTTCTTTCTTTGTCCATCCCAAGCCGCGTCAACTCTTTTTCGAATCAACACCACTACGTCCTTGGTGCGCTAAATTACTCAGGATCTAACAATATTTCTACTTCCACTTCCTTTCAATAGAGGGAAACTCACACTTATGCTCACACAGGCTTCGCAAGGTAGCATTTCCTACTAACATGATAATTATTAGCATAGAAGACTCATTCAATGGTAGGTGATTACCACAGTTTCCTTTTAGATTCAAACTATATACTGTCAACATACCTTATATAGCTTGAATCGTCCTTTCACTTGGACCCTTCGTCTAAAGAGGATAGCTGGTACTCACTTTCAACTTAGTTCCCAAACATTCGAACACCTCTTACTCATTTTCATCATTTAAGACTAGAGAGTAATCTCATATATTCACTTCTTATCACCTTCAGGTACTCGAACCCCAACTTTCACTCTTTCCAATTCTTTTACTAATTCCTTAGTAATCTTAATCACATTCAATCCGTCTTTTCTACTCAAGACATCTGTCCCTAATTGGACCTTGCTTGGTTTGTAGTTACTCAAACAACCGTGGCTCATAATCAATTTTGACCAGAATTTCATACTTTTGAAGCTTAGTATACAATTTCTACTTTTTAACCCTTCGCGGACATCTCTTTAGGTGTTCAACTTGGCCTTCCTTAGTCCTTAAATAGGCGAGGATGTTATCAATAAATACAATTACACCATCCAAGTGCTCCTTGTACACCATGTTCCTTAATTCCTTATAGACAATGGATACACTTGCTACTCCATATAATATCACCAGAACTTACAATGCTCATAACTCATTCTAATCGCCATCTTTGATACGTCCTCAGGCTGGCTCTTAAGTCAATCCCCAATAAATAACACACTCCTTGAATTAGGTCACCTAAATAACCAATTCTTAATAGGGTTACTTATTCATATTCGTCGCTTTGTTAAACTCCCAATAATTATTACATATTTTCATAATTTCATCCTTCTTTTCAGCAACATCTCTGGTGTAAACCAAGGGACTATATCTGGTATGCTCACTTTCCTTACTAATATCTCTTACAATTATCGAACTAATTATTTCGCCCCACTGGCCTACAAGGAAATTCCAAACAATTACATATTACTCAACTTCCTTCAACTTAAGTATTTTATTCCTCGTATCTTTACACAAGGTGGATCTAATTTATCTCCTTAGCTTATTAACTCTTTTCTTCGCACAATTGGAAGAGCTTCTTATCTTGCTCCTTCCTTTAGCAACTCACCCTACTACTGGCTTCCATACGCTTTACTATTAACCTTTCCTGAATTAATCTTTGTCTTATGACAGGTCAACCAATTCGTTACTAAAATCATATCAAACTCCTTTAGTTTTAAGGGTGTCAGATCAACTACACTACGTCCGAATTCTAACCACTCGATCTTTTGGTTACTCTGGAAGTTCTGCCTCTAGCCGTGTTAGATATTGGCCCTTGGGATATAGTACCTTGAGTAACCGTTCCACAACTCCTTGCAATATGCCCAACCTTCTTACAATGGTAGCGAATAACTCCTGGATTTTCTGGATTACACTCCAATGCAGCCTGACCCTTATGACCGCATTTAAAATATTGAACATTCTTTATTTTCAGATTTGAAAATCACATCAGAATCTAACTTAACCTATTTGAAACCAACTTCTATGCTAACTAACCATTCACTGGTAAAATTAACCAATCCTTGATTTTATCTAACCAATTAGGAATATCAATCAAATCGCCAATAACACACCATAATATACGTTGTATCTTTAAAAGTAGGGTATTTTCAAAAAAAAAAAAATTGGGCAGCATTTCCTCTATATTACTGACTACCAGTCGGACTCAAGCCGACACCAACAATCAACCAACAACCATATTAACCCATCAATATCAACCAAACTACCAACAAGTATACTAATCATCTTCCACCACTCCACTCCACGGTTCACAATACTGTGACACATAACATGTTAATAACCATATGTATCACTAACCAACTAATAAAACGGGGTTGGCTATTTCAGCCACATCTACCATCAAGCAACTTCGCAAACTACGTCAACTTAAGGACCTCTACTAGGCATACTAATCTAAGTTTCAGCCAACCATACTTCTAAAGGTGGTTCTCTATCATTTGCCGTAGACTTGACAACCACTGAATTAACTTTTCTAAGATAATAACCTTTCCCAATGGATCACAAATCCTTTCTGCTGCCACCATTCCAAAATAGTAACCGGACACAGCACATTTATTTCTCCTGACGGTCAATTCTTCAGTTTACTTTCCATAACTGGGATGGTCTAACCACAGTGGTTACCAAAGGAAATTCATTGCCATAAAATACCAAATAACATTTCGAAGTCAAGATAATTCATTTTAAAAGAAACGTGAAGGGAATGCAGATATGACTGGGAGCAACCATACAAGTACGTAAGATGGCTAGTCTTAGTACCATACAGTTTACAACACATATTTCGGTGGCGTCCCACCAGACCCTTTGTCACACAGACAAATAGTCACCTCATATGTATTGTTTGCCCCAATCAACCGATAGAACCTCCGAGGAAATAAATATAAGGGTTTAAGATATAAACCTCAGTATTGATCCATATTCACTATGAGACTCGGCTGTCATAGCATCCGCTGACTATTACCCTTCCACCTGAACTTTCATGGTCAGATTCGCTTGCTTGAGAAAAGAAACTAGAAACCTCAACTAGACACTGCCCATGATACCTATAGATGAGGGAGACTTACTAAAAATCTAGGGCAGTTCCAGCCAATCGCCAACAGGCATCAGGGTTACGCATTCGAACCCTTGACTAAACTCACAGACTCGCTCCTCTAGTTGAGTTGCTGACTCATATCTACATAGAATAAACCTTCTTACACTCTTCTGACTCTATTCCTAACCTAAATCAGGGACTCAAACCTGTAGCTCTGATACCAACTGTGACGGCCTCAACTCCGGGGTCAGGAGTTGACGTCATCAATAACAATAATAACAACATAATATAATCCAACTCAACAGTTACATATAATCGATCGACGTTCCGATAGCCATTGGGTACGGCCTCATATTTTCGTAATTAAATTTTTCGGAAATCGGGCAGCACCTCCTTTGATTATCGGCTAACCCGTCGAACATCCCGACGTCAAATCAATCACAACAACAACAACCCAACCCAATCCAAATTCCAACCACCGACTTCTGTCAACAACAACAATTTGCAGATTCACAAATACCACTTAAATATAATTATTAATTGTTAGTCATGTTTTTATGTTTTAATCCGTATTTTACAATTTTATTCGCATTTTGTGTTTTAAATCGTATTTTATATTTTAAATTTTAGGACTCAAATCGAATCATCATAGTCCACCGTTAGCTCATCGGAATTCATCGCTGATGGCGGCGAATCTCGGAGGTACCCGATTCGGATGTCGGCCACGAGTTTTGTAATATCCCATATATTTTCAAATATTATTATTATTATTTGGAATTGTTTATGTGATTTTATGTAAATTTTTGGTGAATTATCTGAAAAGTAGAATAGATATCTGAATGTTATATGTGACATTATTTGAATATTTGAATTTTTATATGTCCAGAATAAAATATAGATAATTGTGGTATTTTTCTGGTAATTTTTGGAGTGTTATATGATTTTATAATGATTTATGAATTATTAATTATTTTCAGAATAATTATAAAATTATTTTATAAAGCCGGGAATCTTCCAACTTCAACCGTTTTGCGTTTTTACAACCCGAAACTCTTCCGAAAACTCCTTCCTAACCTAATCTGGTAATTCCGGACATTTTCCGTGTTTTGACTTTTTCGATCCGGATTACGGTTTGACCCGTGCGCGGCCCGACGCAATATTTTCGATACGATAGTTATTTCGGTAATCAATAAAAACCCGTATTTTCGAGAGACGGGATATTTTTATATTATTCTCGTATATAATATTTTATAAAAAGCTCGGTTTTGATAATTATCCAATTTTGGTATTGAATCGGATCGTTATTGCAGTTACTTAGCGGCTAAGCAACTAATTTAATGATCCAAAATGATCCAAAACGATCCAGAACGATCCAATATTCCATATATATAAATAGCCTATTTTTTTATTTCGTTTATTCCGTTTATTCATTTGCAACCAGTTAAAACACCGTAAATACAGAGAAAAACCCGAGAAAACCAATACGTTCCCGAGAATCAAACACACGAACGAAGGCGTTATCGAACTCCGATTCGGGCGTGCAGCATATCAAAACGAAGCTCTCGAAATCTTCTTTCTGAATCAATCATCAGTTTCTGCCCAGAAATCACCGTAAATTTCTTATTTAATTATTTATATTCGAATTATTTGATAATTAAATTATGAATTTTTGTTCTTGATGTTGTTGATGTGATTTGATGCTTCCATGTTGTAGAGCATGTTTTTCTGGTCGATTTGGTATATTATACTTCAAAAATAGAGTTCAATATCATGTAGTAATTAAGGTTTTAATTTCTGAAAATTTCTTGAATATGTGTTCTTGGTGTTCTTGAAGATTTCTGAGAATCAAACCCAAATTTGAGGGTGATGCAGACTTCAGAATTTGAAGTATGAGTAACCAAAATGTTCAGATTTTCATGTTCTTTCTGTTTATGCCCTCAAATCATTCAAACGACTAGTGATTTGGAAATTCGTAATTTTAGGGTTTTATTCGAAAATTAGGGCTTTCTGATTCGTGTATTTGCTGTTGATTTTGAATATAGGAATGTGTTTGTATGATTCTCAGCATTGTTTTGAGATATTGTTTGTTAAATTTGGTTAAGAATTAAGGGAGATCGTGTTTTGCCGGATTTTGATTTTTCTTCCGCCGGGTTTAATGGAGGTTTGCACGGAATCCGAGCTCTGGGGGCTGGTGGTTCCGTTTGAGGCTAAAATCGGAGTGTTGTGACACTGTATGACTGTTTAAGATCAGAAAATAGGGAAATGATTGTGTTTTGTGGGTGCTTGAAGCTCGCCGGAGTCCGGCAGAGCCACCGGATTCTGGGATTCAATCCCAGTTTCCGGCCGGCTGGGACCTGACCCGGCAACATTCTTGAGGACCCGTTTTGCAACCACAGCCAACCCGGTTTTAATCCCCTTGACCCATTCTGATTTCTAAAATTCTGTTTCTGGGGATTTTCTATTTTAAAAATAATTCAAAATCCTATTTATAATTTCTGAAAAATTCATTTCTATTTAAAAAAATCATTATTTTAATTCTGAAAATTTATTTTTAATTTAAAAATAAATCCAAATTATTTAATTAATTAATTTTAGTTGATAATTAATTATTTAATTATTCAATTAATTTAAATATTAATTGATTAATTAATTTAATTAGTTATTAATTAATTTTAATTGATTATTTAATTAGATTTAATTATTTAAAATTGATTTAAAAATTCTGAAAAATAGTTTCGAGCTTTAAAATATTATTTTAAATTATTTTCCAAACTCGATAATTTTTACAAAATTATTTTCGAGTGTTCGAGCCCTATTATTTAATTATTAAATGATTCGGAGACCCGTTTTATTCCGAAAAATGTTCAAAAATTCATAATAAATCAACCGTTTGTCCGTTTAATACGAAACGAACGCGTACAGATTCAGAAAAATATTGCGCTTTTAATAAAAATACTTTTGAGACCTAATTTCTTTTGTATTGCAATGTCATTTGATTTGTGTATCAGTTTAAGTCGGTATCTGATCGGTAAATGCTAATATTAACCTAATTTTCATTCTGAACGCACTGAGATGTATCTCTTAATGATTTGACTTATGTGTTACATAAAATATGTGAGTACGTGTTATATAAATGTCATGATTACGTGTTACGTGATATGCATGCTATCTGTTATAATTTTAAAATGCCATGCTAGTTATAAACGATCGGGTAGATGTCAAGACGTATAGTTACGTCGATTAAGTTTAGATCTGTCAATTAAGATAGTCCTTTTGTTTATAGAATCAAGTAGCAAGGAGTGCAATCAAGTGTTAGACGAAGATAGTAGCCATCAGTTAGAAGCAGAGTTAAAGTAAAAGGTTATTGAGCATATCAGGCAAGTACATTAACCTCACTTATCCTTCAAGTGACGTTTATTTCGATTCATATTATGCAAGTATCCCTGACTTCACTTATTGTTCAAGTGACGTTTATTTTGAATTATATTATGCAAGTACCTATATCTTCATTTATCATTCAATCGATATTGACTCTGAACTTTATTCTTTCAATTTCTCTACTATTCTAAGTTCAGAATAGTTAAATATTTTTACATTTCGCTATAACTTACTCTATACAGTGAAGCTTTGAATTGAGACTAGTGAATAACTAATTGTTCTGGTTATTTCGCCATTGGTTGTTGAGAAAACTCCGGACCATGAGAAATGGGGAGTTATGTGGTTAAGGATGTCATTTGATTCGACTCCTTTGACGGAAAATGGTTTTATGGGTTGGATGGTTGCGTAAGAGGCCGTGGCGGCGGTCCAGTGTGAGCTATGTGTTATACAGGATATAACACCTTGCTAGGCCGATATGTGCCTTGGGTACCTTTTGTTTAGTTGGATATGCTTCGGCATACCGGTGTTGCTCCGCGGCTGATCACCGGCGGCAACACACCGTCGTTCGAGGATTCCAATCCCAAAACATAATATATTGCAAATGTTGTTTATTATTATCAAATTTATATCAGTTTTGATACTGCTCAATTATTGTAGTTGGTTTTGTTCATCAGATATACTGTTGTTATTCCAAATCATAAGCTATTTACTACTTGCTGAGCATTTCTTTCGCTCATACTTGTTTCTTATCTTGATTCTTTCAGTTAGGCCAGAGCAAGCTTAAGTTCCAAGTTTGACCAGAAGTCGTGTGTTTGTAAATAGTTGGTGTGTTTCCAGGTAGGCTGTTTTGGGACGCTTGGATAGTCTAGCGGTTTGTAATAAAATTTGAATAATCTGTAAAACTAATTAGACTATGGTTTGTAATAGCACTTGATTTGTAGTAGTGCCTGTTCCATACTATAACCTGTGATCGATCCAGTGCAGGTAAAGGGGTCGTATTTATTTTATTATTCCGCTGTGATTATTTTATTTTAGTTTATTGGCGAGTGACCCCCAAATCTAGACCCCGGGTTTGGAGGGCGTCACAGGTTGGTATCAGAGCTACAAGTTATAGTCACTGAAACAGGCGTAGGATTGTCATAGATGAGTCATAGGAAGATCACATAAGATAGGCGCGTGTAGTTTAGCTTTTATAGGATTAAATTTAGGATGTTGGGTTGGGTTATAGTTAAGTTGTTAGGTTTCCTGTTTTGCGTTTAGCTTTAGGCCTTGTGTCATTGCCCTGTTATTTTGTTGGTTTAGTTGAGATTTTAAGTAAGGATTTATAAGGTTTGGATAATTCGGAGTAAATTTTCTTTATGTTATTATTCTCGAGATAATAAGCAGGATTATGTGATAATCATGTCGCTTGTGTTAATATGGTAGCAAGTTTATGATATTTTGAGAAGAGATAGTGTTTGCGAACTTTAATATGCTAAGGAATTGCTACATATTTGACACAATGCTTGACAGATTATTATATATATTGCTTGTTTCTTACCAGAATAATGGCACCAAAGAGAAGGAATAATTCAGGAGAGGGTAGTACCGAGAGCCGTACAGATCCAGCGATTATCCAGATGTTGGGACTGATGCAGCAGCAGATGTTACATCTTACGCAGCAGCAACAGCAGCAGCGAGCAGCACCACCTGCAGTGACTTTTAAGCAGTTTCAAGCAGTGAAGCCACCTGAGTTCAAGGGAAGTGCTGATCCTGTGGAAGCCAATGCATGGCTCAAGGAAATGGAAAAGGCTTTTGAATTGGTCGGAGCAGGAGCTGAGCAGAAGACCAAGTTTGCAAGTTACTTTTTGAAGGGTGAGGCGAACTATTGGTGGGAATCCACGCGAGCATTGGAAGGAGGTGAGTTTATAACTTGGGAGAGATTCACAGAGTTGTTCCTGGAGAAATATTTCCCGAGGTATATGAAGAATCAAATGGAGATTAAGTTCTTGAATCTGACCCAGGGTGATCTTACCGTGGCTGAGTACGAGGCTAAGTTCACCGAGTTAGCAAGGTTTGTGCCAGACCAGGTTGATACAGATGAAAAGAAAGCCAGAAGATTTGAACAGGGATTGAAGTTTTGGATTCAGAACAGAGTGGCCATGTTTGAGTTGACTTCATATGTGGCAATGGTTCAGAAGGCAATGGTGATTGAGAGTAGGAGTGATATGTCTCAGAAAGGAAATGATGGGAAGAAAAGGAAAATGGAAACCTCAGAGGGAGGTCAGCAGTCAAGTAATTTTCAGGGCCATTTCAACAAAAGGCCAGGATTTCAGGGTAATAGGAATGTGGGATTCAAGAGACCACAATCAGGAAATGGAGGACAAGGCAACCGTTTTCAGAATTCAAATCAACAGAGACCCAATCGTCCACCTGCATTAGAGTGCAAATTTTGTGGTAGAAGGCATTTTGGGATTTGTAAGGCTAATGTGTTGTGTTATAAGTGCAATCAGAAGGGACACTATGCTAATGAGTGTCGAAGTCAGGCTACAGCTCAGAGATCAGGGACAGTGTGCTTTAAATGTGGAAAGATGGGGCATATTGCCAGGGACTGCCAGACAATTGAACCAACTGCTAATGTGCCAAGGATTGAAGGACCACCAACAAAGGACCAGCCGAAGGCTAGGACATTCAATATGACTATGAAGGATGCTGTTCAGAGTTCAGACGTGGTGGCAGGTACGCTTCCAGTCAACTCCATAGATGCTAAAGTTTTATTTGACTCTGGAGCTACGAGGTCATTTATTTCTCAAAGTTTTGTCGATAAACTGCATTGTGAAGTTAAATTGTTAGAACAAGCATTAATGATAGAGTTAGCTAATAAGGATCAAGTTTCCGTCGACCGAGTGTGCCCGAAGTGTAATATTGAGGTAGGAGGACATCATTTCTATGCCGACTTAATACCTTTTAAGTTGGGAGAATTTGATGTTATTTTAGGAATGGATTGGTTGTCAGAAAATAACGCTCAGATTGATTGTAAGAATAGGAAAGTGAGACTTCAGACCCTGGATAGTAAGAAGAAGGTAATATTTCGAGGAAATAAGCAAGAGAAGAAGTTCTTAACGATCGCTCAAGTGAAGAAGTTATTACGACAGAATTGCGAAGCATATTTGGCCCATGTGATAGACACCAGTAAGGAAGTTCCAACACTAGGAGCGATTCCAATTGTTAACGAATTTTCAGATGTCTTTCCAGACGATCTACCAGGATTACCTCCCGACAGAGAAATTGAGTTTGCAATTGATCTAGCACCCGGAACAGAACCAGTTTCTAAAGCTCCGTACCGGATGGCACCAGTGGAAATGAAAGAATTGGCAACTCAGCTGCAAGATCTTTTAGAGAAAGGAGTGATAAGACCCAGTGTATCCCCATGGGGCGCACCAGTACTGTTTGTCAAGAAGAAGGACGGAAGTATGCGACTGTGTATTGACTATCGAGAACTGAATAAGCTAACCATTAAGAACAAGTATCCGTTACCAAGGATCGATGATTTGTTTGACCAATTGAGAGGCGCTGTATGGTTTTCTAAGATTGATTTAAGATCCGGATATCATCAGCTAAAGATCAAGCCTGAAGACATTCCGAAGACCGCATTTAGAACCAGATATGGGCATTATGAGTTTCTAGTGATGGCATTTGGATTAACCAACGCACCAGCAGCTTTCATGGATCTAATGAATCGAGTATTTAAGAAGTATTTGGATAAATTCGTGATCGTGTTTATAGACGACATTTTGATCTATTCCAAAACAGAAGAGGAGCATGTAGAGCATTTGAGGATAGTTCTGGAGATACTGCGACAAGAGAAGTTATACGCAAAGTTTTCCAAGTGTGAATTTTGGTTAAAAGAAGTACGATTTCTTGGGCACGTGATTAGCAATAAAGGAGTGGAAGTGGATCCAGCAAAGATTGAAGCCATAATCAACTGGGAGAGGCCAAAAACACCAACGGAAGTAAGAAGTTTCATGGGATTGGCAGGTTACTACAGAAGATTTGTGCAAGATTTTGCAAAGATAGCTACGCCATTGACAAAGCTCACCAGGAAGAATCAGAAATTTGAATGGGATGAGAAATGCGAAGAAAGTTTCCAGGAATTAAAGAATAGATTAGTATCTTCTCCAGTGCTAGTCTTGCCAGATGATCAAGGAAATTTTGTAATTTATAGTGACGCATCGTACAAAGGACTGGGATGTGTTTTGATGCAGCATGACAAGGTGATAGCCTACGCTTCAAGACAATTGAAACCACACGAAGAAAAGTATCCAACGCATGATCTGGAATTGGCAGCCATAGTATTTGCATTGAAGATTTGGAGGCATTATCTTTATGGGGAGAAGTGCGAGATCTACACGGACCACAAGAGTTTAAAATATATCTTTACTCAGAAGGAATTGAACATGAGGCAGAGGAGATGGCTAGAACTAATCAAGGATTACGACTGTACTATTAACTATCATCCAGGCAAAGCAAATGTGGTGGCCGACGCTCTGAGCAGAAAAGAAAGGTTAAACATGATAACTTCATCTGAGGAATTAATCAGGGAATTTGAGAAGCTGGAAATAGAGGTTAATATTCCAAGTATGTCTACAGAGGTATTGTGTGCAATGTCTTTTCAACCAGAATTATTAGAGAAAATAAGAAGATGTCAGGAAGAAGTGATGAGCCATGAACGAGACAGTTTGACAGGAGAAGAAATAGGGAGTCAAAAGGATGATAAAGGGATATTAAGATTTTCTTCCAGAATATGGATACCCAATGTAGCCGAGCTGAAAGATGAAATTCTTCGAGACGCTCACAACTCTAGATATTCAATTCATCCCGGGAGTACGAAGATGTATAGAGACTTAAGAGAAAACTTTTGGTGGCCAAGCATGAAAAAGGAAATTGCAGAATGGGTAAGTAAGTGTTACACTTGCCAGCGAGTCAAAGCGGAACATCAAAGGCCCAGTGGACTGATACAACCATTGGACATTCCAGAATGGAAATGGGAGCATATAGCGATGGATTTCGTAGTTGGATTACCAAGGACCAGGGCGAATCATGATGCTATTTGGGTTATTATCGACAGATTGACGAAGTCGGCGCATTTTCTTCCTATCAACGAGAGATTCTCAATGGATAAATTGGTACGGCTATATCTTAAAGAAATTGTGACAAGACACGGAGTTCCAGTATCCATAGTTTCAGACCGAGATCCTCGATTTAACTCAAGATTTTGGAGAAGTTTTCAAGATTGTCTCGGAACGAAGCTGAACATGAGTACCGCGTATCATCCGCAGACAGACGGTCAAAGTGAAAGAACGATTCAGACTATTGAAGATATGCTAAGGGTATGTGCACTAGATTTTGAAGGTAGTTGGGACGAGCATTTGCCATTAGTTGAATTCTCCTACAACAACAGCTATCATGCCAGTATTGGAATGCCACCTTACGAAGCTTTGTACGGTAGAAGATGCAGATCTCCAATATGTTGGGAAGAAGTTGGTGAAAGAAAGATTTTGGGTCCAGAATTGATCCAACAGACGAAGGAGAAAATAGAACTCATTCGGAAAAGACTAACAGCAGCTCAAGATCGTCAACGCAAATATGCTGATCCTACCAGAAAAGATATGGAATTTGAAGTTGGTGAAGCAGTGCTATTAAAGGTCTCACCTTGGAAAGGTTTATCAAGATTTGGGAAGAAAGGAAAGCTGAGTCCGCGTTATGTTGGCCCTTTTGAGATTTTGAAGCGTGTGGGAAAGGTTGCTTACGAGTTAGCGTTACCCCCTCACATGCAGCATATTCACAACGTGTTCCACGTGTCAATGTTGAAGCATTATTTGCCTGATTCGAACCATGTGATAGAATACGAGCCAATCGAGATCCAACCAGATTTATCTTTTGTAGAGCAACCAGTGCAGATTTTAGATAAGAAAGAAAGAGTACTTAGGAATAAGTCTGTATCTTTAGTGCGAGTCTTGTGGAGGAATCCCAAGGTTGAAGAGTCGACTTGGGAGTTGGAAAGCGAAATGCAATCCAAGTATCCTCATTTGTTTTCCTAGGCTGATTCTGAGGACAGAATCCTGTTAAGGGGGGTAGATTGTAATATCCCATATATTTTCAAATATTATTATTATTATTTGGAATTGTTTATGTGATTTTATGTAAATTTTTGGTGAATTATCTGAAAAGTAGAATAGATATCTGAATGTTATATGTGACATTATTTGAATATTTGAATTTTTATATGTCCAGAATAAAATATAGATAATTGTGGTATTTTTCTGGTAATTTTTGGAGTGTTATATGATTTTATAATGATTTATGAATTATTAATTATTTTCAGAATAATTATAAAATTATTTTATAAAGCCGGGAATCTTCCAACTTCAACCGTTTTGCGTTTTTACAACCCGAAACTCTTCCGAAAACTCCTTCCTAACCTAATCTGGTAATTCCGGACATTTTCCGTGTTTTGACTTTTTCGATCCGGATTACGGTTTGACCCGTGCGCGGCCCGACGCAATATTTTCGATACGATAGTTATTTCGGTAATCAATAAAAACCCGTATTTTCGAGAGACGGGATATTTTTATATTATTCTCGTATATAATATTTTATAAAAAGCTCGGTTTTGATAATTATCCAATTTTGGTATTGAATCGGATCGTTATTGCAGTTACTTAGCGGCTAAGCAACTAATTTAATGATCCAAAATGATCCAAAACGATCCAGAACGATCCAATATTCCATATATATAAATAGCCTATTTTTTTTATTTCGTTTATTCCGTTTATTCATTTGCAACCAGTTAAAACACCGTAAATACAGAGAAAAACCCGAGAAAACCAATACGTTCCCGAGAATCAAACACACGAACGAAGGCGTTATCGAACTCCGATTCGGGCGTGCAGCATATCAAAACGAAGCTCTCGAAATCTTCTTTCTGAATCAATCATCAGTTTCTGCCCAGAAATCACCGTAAATTTCTTATTTAATTATTTATATTCGAATTATTTGATAATTAAATTATGAATTTTTGTTCTTGATGTTGTTGATGTGATTTGATGCTTCCATGTTGTAGAGCATGTTTTTCTGGTCGATTTGGTATATTATACTTCAAAAATAGAGTTCAATATCATGTAGTAATTAAGGTTTTAATTTCTGAAAATTTCTTGAATATGTGTTCTTGGTGTTCTTGAAGATTTCTGAGAATCAAACCCAAATTTGAGGGTGATGCAGACTTCAGAATTTGAAGTATGAGTAACCAAAATGTTCAGATTTTCATGTTCTTTCTGTTTATGCCCTCAAATCATTCAAACGACTAGTGATTTGGAAATTCGTAATTTTAGGGTTTTATTCGAAAATTAGGGCTTTCTGATTCGTGTATTTGCTGTTGATTTTGAATATAGGAATGTGTTTGTATGATTCTCAGCATTGTTTTGAGATATTGTTTGTTAAATTTGGTTAAGAATTAAGGGAGATCGTGTTTTGCCGGATTTTGATTTTTCTTCCGCCGGGTTTAATGGAGGTTTGCACGGAATCCGAGCTCTGGGGGCTGGTGGTTCCGTTTGAGGCTAAAATCGGAGTGTTGTGACACTGTATGACTGTTTAAGATCAGAAAATAGGGAAATGATTGTGTTTTGTGGGTGCTTGAAGCTCGCCGGAGTCCGGCAGAGCCACCGGATTCTGGGATTCAATCCCAGTTTCCGGCCGGCTGGGACCTGACCCGGCAACATTCTTGAGGACCCGTTTTGCAACCACAGCCAACCCGGTTTTAATCCCCTTGACCCATTCTGATTTCTAAAATTCTGTTTCTGGGGATTTTCTATTTTAAAAATAATTCAAAATCCTATTTATAATTTCTGAAAAATTCATTTCTATTTAAAAAAATCATTATTTTAATTCTGAAAATTTATTTTTAATTTAAAAATAAATCCAAATTATTTAATTAATTAATTTTAGTTGATAATTAATTATTTAATTATTCAATTAATTTAAATATTAATTGATTAATTAATTTAATTAGTTATTAATTAATTTTAATTGATTATTTAATTAGATTTAATTATTTAAAATTGATTTAAAAATTCTGAAAAATAGTTTCGAGCTTTAAAATATTATTTTAAATTATTTTCCAAACTCGATAATTTTTACAAAATTATTTTCGAGTGTTCGAGCCCTATTATTTAATTATTAAATGATTCGGAGACCCGTTTTATTCCGAAAAATGTTCAAAAATTCATAATAAATCAACCGTTTGTCCGTTTAATACGAAACGAACGCGTACAGATTCAGAAAAATATTGCGCTTTTAATAAAAATACTTTTGAGACCTAATTTCTTTTGTATTGCAATGTCATTTGATTTGTGTATCAGTTTAAGTCGGTATCTGATCGGTAAATGCTAATATTAACCTAATTTTCATTCTGAACGCACTGAGATGTATCTCTTAATGATTTGACTTATGTGTTACATAAAATATGTGAGTACGTGTTATATAAATGTCATGATTACGTGTTACGTGATATGCATGCTATCTGTTATAATTTTAAAATGCCATGCTAGTTATAAACGATCGGGTAGATGTCAAGACGTATAGTTACGTCGATTAAGTTTAGATCTGTCAATTAAGATAGTCCTTTTGTTTATAGAATCAAGTAGCAAGGAGTGCAATCAAGTGTTAGACGAAGATAGTAGCCATCAGTTAGAAGCAGAGTTAAAGTAAAAGGTTATTGAGCATATCAGGCAAGTACATTAACCTCACTTATCCTTCAAGTGACGTTTATTTCGATTCATATTATGCAAGTATCCCTGACTTCACTTATTGTTCAAGTGACGTTTATTTTGAATTATATTATGCAAGTACCTATATCTTCATTTATCATTCAATCGATATTGACTCTGAACTTTATTCTTTCAATTTCTCTACTATTCTAAGTTCAGAATAGTTAAATATTTTTACATTTCGCTATAACTTACTCTATACAGTGAAGCTTTGAATTGAGACTAGTGAATAACTAATTGTTCTGGTTATTTCGCCATTGGTTGTTGAGAAAACTCCGGACCATGAGAAATGGGGAGTTATGTGGTTAAGGATGTCATTTGATTCGACTCCTTTGACGGAAAATGGTTTTATGGGTTGGATGGTTGCGTAAGAGGCCGTGGCGGCGGTCCAGTGTGAGCTATGTGTTATACAGGATATAACACCTTGCTAGGCCGATATGTGCCTTGGGTACCTTTTGTTTAGTTGGATATGCTTCGGCATACCGGTGTTGCTCCGCGGCTGATCACCGGCGGCAACACACCGTCGTTCGAGGATTCCAATCCCAAAACATAATATATTGCAAATGTTGTTTATTATTATCAAATTTATATCAGTTTTGATACTGCTCAATTATTGTAGTTGGTTTTGTTCATCAGATATACTGTTGTTATTCCAAATCATAAGCTATTTACTACTTGCTGAGCATTTCTTTCGCTCATACTTGTTTCTTATCTTGATTCTTTCAGTTAGGCCAGAGCAAGCTTAAGTTCCAAGTTTGACCAGAAGTCGTGTGTTTGTAAATAGTTGGTGTGTTTCCAGGTAGGCTGTTTTGGGACGCTTGGATAGTCTAGCGGTTTGTAATAAAATTTGAATAATCTGTAAAACTAATTAGACTATGGTTTGTAATAGCACTTGATTTGTAGTAGTGCCTGTTCCATACTATAACCTGTGATCGATCCAGTGCAGGTAAAGGGGTCGTATTTATTTTATTATTCCGCTGTGATTATTTTATTTTAGTTTATTGGCGAGTGACCCCCAAATCTAGACCCCGGGTTTGGAGGGCGTCACAAGTTTCACCAATTATTTTTAGAATAAAAAAAAATCCAAAACATCAAAAACATTTCATCGAATTTTATTGTTTAAAAATAAAATAAAATAAAATAATACTTCTAATTTTTTCAGGAAATTGAAGAAAAAAAGAAATAGGGAACTCAACAGCAAAACACAACGAAGCAACACAGAACACACGCGCCACTAGGCGCAACGCACACACGCGGACCCCTTTACCGGAAAAGGGAACAACGACGGGGAAGATAATCAAAAACAGGGGCGGCAACAAGATGCAGTTGATAACAAATACACACTACATGCATATATATACCTACGAGTATATGTATACAACAACGCTACCAGGACAAACACCAAGCCGAATTGGCGGCGACTTGCCGGAATAACAGAAACAACGACGACCGAAGAACGGGAAACATGGGGAAGAAAATGGGGAATACAAGAAAATAGTGAGAAGAAAAAGGAAGATAGAGGGGACAGAGAGAAAGAGGTAATCGAGAGAGAGATTCGAAAAAAAATGAAGAAGAACAGAGATGAGTGATTGAAGAGATGGACTGAGAGAGACAATAAACCGAGAAGGGGAAAAACGGGTTAAACCCGGTTAACAACCCCTCCCCCCCCCCTTTCTTTTATTATTATTTATCATATAAACCTCACAACAGAAACTTTATCCGACCCGAAATTTAGTTTTTAACGAGCGATTCACGGGTAATTAAAACCCGAACGTTAATAAAATATTTTATAAAATATCACAAATAATTAAAAGTTATTTAAAAATAATTTTTCCATAATTTGAAATTATTTTAAAAAAATGCAACTCATATCAGAATTTATCGATCAAATAAAACAACACGCGGGTGTAACTAATCCCAAAAAATTTCGGAATAAATTTTAAAATTCTCGAAATATTCTAAACCAAATAAAATATGAATTTCGTAATTTTTGAAGAATTTTGGAATTAAATACGGATTTAACAAATAATTGCAATCAGAAAATCACATATGGCTAAATAATTGATGAAATATTGATTTCTCAATTTTGAAAACTCCTAAAAATAATTAATAAAATTATGAAGCCATAAAAATGATCTTAGGGATAACCCAAGTATTTATGGAATTAAATTCTGAATAAAATCACCTTTAAATATAAAAGTGACACAACACAGCTTCACAACGAATTACACAATTGATACACGAACACCATCGATCACACATAATTAATAAAATATTAACAAAATAATATCTAGCTGACAGAACCCATACACATAATATTTTTTATTTTGTAATTACACATTTAAATATTACAGAAATGTACGAGTCGTTATATAAACCTTGATCTAGATGCAGCTGGGAAGAAGCGAATGCTTCAGTTAAATGAACTTGATGAATTTTGACTTCAAGCGTACGAAAACAATAAAATGTACAAGGAAAAGGTAAAAAGGTGCCTAACACAAAGCATGCGCTAAATAAATCACGCAAGTATACGCGTTCGCAAGTAATATAAAATGATTTCTAGTTTGTTCCCAAAGAGACTCTGATTAATTATATTTAATTAACACTTACTCACCAATGTATGATTATTCTTCAATGCCAAGATAATAACAATTAAGGTTAGTAAACTAATAATTACTACGAGAATTAAACACTTGAATTAACAATATTAAACACACATGAGATCTTAACTTCATTACTACTTTATTCAATAGTTATTGTTATTAACCTTAGCATGTAATGGTGATGATATTAATCGAACAATACGAAACTGATAAACGCCGACTTTCATTATACGAATACCATTCTACCAAGCATCCACAATTAAGATAGAAGTTGAATAGGCATCAATTATGTTGAGACCCTATATGTCTATAAAATTTAACAACATAACGATTTAAGCGCAAGATATTCATGATGATTACACAGGGCAAGTAAAACTGTTAGAGTTACCCACTAATCATGCATATAATACATGAACCTATGCTAGCATGGTAAGTTCTAACTCTCAAGATTCACTGTCACTTCACAAGAGTTTAACAGGCTATCTTACATGTTCGCGACGCATATAAGACGAATAAGCACAACCTATACTAGAGATCATACAATCACCACATACCAAGGTATTAAAAAATTAACTAAAGAATTCCATAATAAGTCCACTAGGATCCCATGATCACGATTAGCCCATAATAGAACTCATTGTCACCATGGGTTCATATGAAAGCATGATAATAACACAACGATATAAGGCTAATAGAAATACTTAATAAATAATGAAGTACGTCACAAGAGTATTAAGGTTCAAAGCATAAAGAAAACTAGCATCCACTGTTACAACGAATTAAAAGAATCACAAGATAAACGTATGCTTCCTCTTCTTCGTTGTTGCGTGCTAAAACGGTCTTCTCAATCTTCTTGCCTCTGCTCTTGATGAAGAAAATGTCTTCCCATAAGGTTTATATAATAGCCCAAGAGAACCAGCGCCAACAGAAGCCCAATTGTACTTGAATTAATAAAATCCAGATTCTGAAATTTCGCACATGCTAAATTTGCAATAGCTTACAAAATACAGTTAATACCGTTATTAATTTTATTCAGCAGTATTTTAGATTTTCTTGCAATAAGATTTTTAGTAATATGGATGTGGACAATTGTTTAATCATTTATTTAATTTTACGAAAAAATAATCTCATGTTGTTTTATAACTTGGCAATTATTTATGCAAGTCGGTCGAGAACCTTTTTGCTAAATATTTTTTTAAAAATAATTTCATGTTTAAATTTAAAAAATAACATTTAAAAAGAGCAACTAAATATTATTTTTCTAATAACAAAAAAAACTATTATTATTTTTAGAACACTATGCTGCAATCTTAACATAGAAGTTAACAATTCATTTTTTTTTAAAAAAAAATTATTTGACTGAATATGCCCTTATTACGGATTATAAACATTACTATTTATTCGAGATTTTTAATTTTTTAATATTTTGTTATTATGTTTTAATTTTGTATTTTACACCATAATATCCTCACAATACACATTACTAATAACCATCGACTTTAATAGATTATTATGTGTCCTTTTGTTATACATGTTCACTCATCTTCCCATGCTAAATTTGCAATAGCTTCCAAAATACAATTGGTATCATTTATTTTGGAGCCGGATTATATATATTTTGTGAATTAGATGTTTTGTAATTGTAATTGGATTAAAAATAATAACAGACGTCTAAAACAAACATAGATATTTTAATTAATTATTGATCAACAAATTATTTTGAACTGAAATATTGTTATCAAATATTGGTACATATTAAACTCTCAACTATAGAATTTTTTAGACTGAATATGCTCTTACCACGGATTACAAACATTACTACTTGTTCGAGCTAATTAATATGTAGAATATTTTTTCTTACGAAGTTTTAGCTTTTGTATTTTACGCCATAATATCATCACAATATAAAGTAGTAATAACCACTGACTTTAATAGATATGCATAATCTCCAATTATTAAAAAAAATATGTAATCGGCTCACTTACGTGTCCACTGTATGGGTATATCAAATATGATATGTTATATTGTAATAATAAATTTCTTATATCTACTGAATGCATTCTCTTAGCTTTGTCGACGTGAATCGTTTTGTTGGTAAAATACGACCGACCGACTTGCATAAATAATTACCAAGTTATAAATGAATATATCATTATGCTTTCGATCAGATTTGTGAAATGAATTGATTAAGTCTCCTATTATGAACTTTTAAGGTTGAAAAATATATTGTATGTGTACTTGATACTAATTAATTGTGAAAGATTTTAGGTGTACTTAACACTTAATTCATTTCTTATTCATTTATAAATATTAAGGCAATCATTATGTTGATGATTTCGTGTATAATATGGATTGTTATACTATCAATGCAAAAGCTAATAATTTGATTTATGAAATCATCTAAAGAAAATTAACAATTAGAATATACATATTTTGGTACAATCAGATATGCACAAGTATCATACTCTCACTCCATGATTGACTTTATATATTTCGAAGTAACTAACTTTATTCCAGATTAATAGCCTTACATATCACATATAACAAATTTGGCGGCATAAAACATGTAATTTGATCATATCTCTAAATTAAAGTTGTAGATATGCATCTAAATCTTTTTCATAGAATTTTGTTTAAATTCCGATATTGTCATAGTTGTTCCTGTATTCTAACTCAGAGCTGCATAAGAAATGTTGCATACCACATCTTGTAATCATCATGGGTTAGTATTCTGCATATAATTTGTATTACATGGTGAACGATTATGAAATCTTGAGTTTACTATTATGTTCTCTTTTAATATAGGTTTTAAAATTGAATTCTTTCAGCGCCGGTTATAGTTCATTCGCTTTCTTCACTGGACATTTACAACCGAAACTTGAGGATACGAGTTCGAGTCACAAGATTATGGCATATTAATAATAGAGAAAGAGTCTTTCTTGGATTTAATTTGATTCTTTTGGACCCTCAGGTAATTCATGTTTAAAATAGATTGTTTTACGTTGTCACATTTATAATTCTGAGTATACAATTGTAACCGACATGTTTTCCTGTTTGTAATAATGATCATATGCAGGCTCTTGAGAGAGCTGATATATGGAACTCTCTTGACAAAACTATTGTTGAGGGCCAGATGTATAAAATAAAAAAATTCATTACTACCCACGCATTTGGTATCTTGAGGCCTGCTCGTTCTGCGCTAAAAGTTGTTTTTACAACTTAACCACAGTCCAAATTATGTATCCAAATGACTTACACCAGATTTTCATTTTGGGGCACAATTTTGAATTTGTCAGTTTATCTCAGTTGGCTATAAATCCTGAATCTTATGCTCTCGATAGGACATTCGCCATAGGTATCAATAAATTTCATATATTTTTATACTAACACAACAATGTAAAAAGTCCATTTATTTTAATTATATGACATTGTTCTTTATCAGATATCATAGGAGTTGTTGTTGATCTCCAGCCAAGGGTGAACATTGAAACAATTTTTGGAGTTAGCCTCTTATACGATTCAATGTTACTCAAGGACCGCTGTAAGAATTAAGTTACACGTAAAAAATTTATTGAACTAATGTATCTACCTAAATTTAAATTTTTTTCGTTCCAATGTGTTTTGGTATAGGGGTTTCTTTTAAAGTGGATATATGGGGTGTATTGACTGAAAGTATGACTTTACTGTACGAAGATGGGGAAGAGACACCAATCATTATTGTTATGTCAAGTGCCAAAGTTATCCTGTACAAAGGTTAAATTTATGGAGTTAAGATAGTTTATTATATTATTTACTTAGACAAGACATTGTACATTTGTAATATGTTTGTTTTGATTGTCAGACATCGCTATTATCATTAATACTCCGGCTTTCAAAATATATATTAACCCGGGAGTACAGGAGGATTTTAACTTTAGGCATTGGTATGTATAAAAAGATTGTTTTTAAAACTTTCTACTTTAAATGTTTTTGAGTATAAATGTCTTAATAAATCTATGTGTATTACAGGCTTGAGGGCAATAGATTTGTTGGTGCCGATAGTGATTGATGTTTTAAATAAGGTAAATATAACATTTGTTTGCGAAGTAATGTACTTTAAGATTGAACACGAGTTACTAAATATATGAAATAATGAAATTAAATATTGTAACTTATTTCTTACAGTTTTCTTTATAGGAAAAAAGATTTGAAGGTGATTTTTGATATATGGAAAAAGAATGCATTGCACGGATGTCGCATCAAAAAAGACTTTTTATTTCAATCAGAATTTTTGTTAGGAATATCTAAATAAGTTTTAGAGACAAGTCATTTTTTATGTTTAGTTCTGTTTTGTTGCAAAACTTAAAAATTTTAGTTGGATCTTTAGATGGTTTGAATGTACACCCTTAATGATTTCTGTTTATTGTACTACTTTATTATCTGGATTATCATCATGTGCATTTTCAGCCTTTGCTACTGCATCTTCTATGTTAGGTCACACAACACTGTAGAAGGGGGTTGAGTACAGTGTTATTACAATCAAATCGATTTAACACAAGTATTTAACAAAGATCAAGTATATTGAATAAACTCTGCTACAATAAGAACTGTTGTTCTCTCTCAGCGATGAACAAATATCACTAAGAGCTGCTAGGTTATAATGTATAATCTTCTCGATAATGATAACACATATAGTGTAAACCCTAGTGTAACACCCCAAATCCGGGGTCAAGATTTGGTGTCACTAAACAATCCTTACATATAATAAAGAAATAAATAAATAACCCCTTGAATCCGGATCGTTTACAGGTTATGGTATGAAACAAGAATCTAATCTTCTACAACTTACAACAACTAATATATAATTGTAAATACCTCTGAACTAATGCTTGAATCATATTCTTCTAACTTCTTCAACCTCTCGCGGCGGAGATTTCTCGATCTTCTGCTGTCTATCTAAGCTATTCATTTGTATCCTTATCTGTTTCTGGCAGAAATAAGAATTGACAAAGCAAGAGTGAGCCAAAAATGCCCAGCAAGTATATAATTTTAGTCTCAAACATTAATTTCAAAGAAAACTTTCAGACAAAATCTCTGAAATATTTTGAAGAGCGAAACACGAAATCATTTAAAGGATATACTTTATCAACTTAAAATCAATTTGATTTGCATTGCCATAAATCACATAGGACATAATGACATTTTTGTAAGAGCTTTAAAGATCACGTGTTTTCAAAATAGCTTCTGGTATCATTTCATAATTGAGCAATTGATGCAATAACTATGCATAAAACGACGTTCAAGAAATTCCTAACTATTCAGTATCCATCATTATCGACTAAGTTTCCATAGACTTAGCCTGCTAAACCAGCCTGATAAGGACGGGTTGAATAATTAAGAAGATCTCAATTCATTCGAGATCCTAACTATCACTGAGCAACTAATGCTGCAGCAACAATCTGAACCTCGAATATATTTAGAAACATTGTAATTTCCCAAAACTGAGGGCTAAGAAAGAATAACTTTAACCCATAATCACCTTTTATTTCAAGAGGGAATGCCATTAATGGCAAACAACAATAAATTGGACTGAACACTAGAAACCAACATATGCACTATAACCTGCTGATCAGTCAGGAGATAGTGCGGATCTATACCCAACTGCATAGACCCAACCAACATATGGGGCACCCAGGCAACTATGGCCTAAAGGGTCCGGTCCATCTCCGGCCCATAGGATCCAGTTCATCACTGGTCCTTATAATAATCGTCCAGCCCGTAGAGTATTTTGATATCAAATCATTCTGATTTCAAAACATCCCCAAATTAGGGTTCGCAAATAACCCGAACGAATGGGTATTTGCTCAAGAGAGCAATCGAATTATAGGAACAAGAATTTAAAAGAACTGGCATAATAAGAGTAATTGCAGCGAAATATAAAACAGTTAACTATTCTGAACTTAGAATAGGAGAGAATAAATATTTGCAGTATTTAAGGAGAAAGGTTAGGAATACTTGCAGTATTTAAAAGAAAAAATCCAGAATACTTGCCTCAATAAGCTTTAACCACTATTATCAGTTGACTTTGGTTTGACTTAGATCATTCGGCTTTATCATGCACCTACTATCCTATTCTCGATACGATCCCAACATTCAGACCCTTTGGTTGGAACTTTGTTGATCTCGACGTCTAATCACTAGATCGTTCCTAGTCCGATGTCACGTCTCGGTCCTCCGTCTAAAACCTACAGGGTTCAAATACCCTAATTCAGATAATCGCTTAAGCTTACATCAAGTCACTATTCTATTTTACCCGTACGATTTCATAACCAAATTCATATTTATATGTATTATCGAAATACACATAGCAATTACGGTTCACATCTTCGAAAATCGGTTCGGTATTTAATTTCGGAAAATACGTATGTTTGTCGTTTTGAAAAATAGGGTAATCGATTATTCACAAAATATCTTGTCACATCACACAAGTCAGTTTCATAAAGTTCAATTATATCCTTGTTCGACGATTCCGATAATTATAGGTTACGTTCCCGTATTTTCAGAATTAATTTTCCCGAAAATCGGGCAGCGTTTCCTTTATTTATCGGCCTACCCGTCGAACATCCCGACGTCAGTCACAATATACCAACAACCAATCATTCAATTCATAATCCATACGCCAATCCCAATCATCAATACAATTAAGCTATTAACTATTTTTATTCATTTTCGTTTCATAATCATTATCACGAACTAATTTTAATTTTAATTTATTTATGATTTAGGACTCAGATAGAAATCATCATCGCCCATCGTCGGCTCGCCGAGGCTCATCGCCGACGGCAGTAAAATTTTGCGGGTACCCGATAAATTTTCGGGTTTCCAACACAAAATCCCACCGATTAATTTACTTATTTCCGTATGAATAAGTTCATATCACGGATATTATTCAAAACAATTTCCTGCAGAAAAGAAAATAAAAGTTTAAGATTATAACAATTAAATCCACTGCACAAACTTGGCCCAACTAGGCCCAGCACAAGCCCAACAGAAAAGCTCAACCGAAAAAGCACAACAGATTAGTACAGCCACCACACGCGCGGCCACACGCCGCCCCTACACACCAACACAACCGACACACACACAATCACGAACACACACACACAATCACGAACACACACACACAACTCACACACGCGCACAGAGATACACGAATTACACACGCACGCGCCACCATCCTCACCGGAAAATGGTGAGGGGCGGCGACAAAATAAAACAAACACAACCCACACATATATGCACATATATACAGCACATCGCATATACACACAACTGAAACAAGAACGAAACCAGGAAGCTCGCCGGAACCACCGGCCGAAAACTCACCGGAGCAAAAAGGAAGAAAACTGGGAAGAAGGGAAGAGGAGGAGGGAATTGAGAAGAAGAAAGAGGGAAGAGAGAGTGCAGAAAGAGAGATTTTTGAGAGTAGAGATTAAGAGAGATTTCGATGGAGAGAGAGAGACCAAGAACAGGGCTTGTTCGGGAATAACCGAGAAGGAGGAATAGGCGGTGGCAATTGAGATTGGAGAGATAAGGAAGGGAAAATAAGGCAATTCTTATCTGATTTTTTTTTATTCCGCATTTACCCCGAATTGGATACCGTAATTACTAATTTAACGAACAATTTACGGGTAAGATAACCCAAAATTTTTATGAAAATACCTTTAAAATTTCAGGATAAATAAATACTAATAAGATAAAATGTTCAAAATTTTTAATCCAATTTTGGATCGCATATCCGACCCGCATTTTATGATTTAACGAACAGGCGGGCTGTTAAATAAAAACCAGAAAATTGTCGGAATAGTTTTGAAATTCTCGAAATATTTAAAAGTTAATAAAATAAAATTTTCATGATTTTTGAAACATCTTGAAATTAGATATTGATTTTACAATAAAATGGAGTCAGAAAATTATTTAAAGATAATTAATAAATATAATATTGATTTCTAAATTTTATAAACTCTTAAAAATAATAAATAGAATTATAAAACAACAACAATAATTTTAGGAGCAATTTTAGCATTTATGAGAATAAATATTCAATAAAATCATTTTAAAATGAATTAAATGTATACAGCTCAGTAATTAATTATGAAATTAATCTTCGCGTCCAACGAATCACAAACAATTAACAATACAGCCACATGTAGCTGACAGACCCATCACTTATTTTATTTACTTAATAATTTGCTAATTACCTTTATAGATCGATTCCGAAAATAGGTTACTTAGCCGCTAAGTAACTGAAAGGACGATACGATTTTAATATCAAAATTGGATAATTATCCAAACCGGGCTTTTTATAAAATACTTTATACGAAAATAATGTAATAATATCCCGTCTTTTGAAAATACGGGTTTCGTTGGTTCACCGAAATGATTATCGTATCGAAAAACTTGCGCCGGGCCGCGCACGGGTCAAACCGTAATCCGGATCGAAAAAGTCAAAATACGGAAAATGTCCGGAATTACCAGATTAGGTTAGGAAGGAGTTTTCGGAAGAGTTTTGGGTTGTAAAAACGTAAAAACGATTGAAGTCGGACGATTCCCGGCTTTATAAAATAATTTTATAATTATTCAGAAAATAATTAATAATTTCATAAATTATTATAAAATCATCTAACACTCCAAAAATTACCAGAAAAATAACTTAATTATCTATATTTTATTCTGGACATATTAAAATTAACATACTCACATTTTATTACATACAAACATCCAAATATTATTATCAAACACCAGATAATTCACCAAAAATTCATATAATATTCACATAATAATCATATATTGATATAAATAATTATACGATATTTCCCAGATGTTACATCCTTCCCCCCTTAAAAGGATTCTGTCCTCAGAATCACGCTAAGGAATAATACTAATATTTTTCAAGTATAAAATTTTCATTTTCTCAGGTTCATCTCTCAACCTCATAATTTTTTCATAACTTTAACGTATAATACCAATCTTTCCTTTATAGCCTCTTGCTAAAATCATATTTTATTTATTGCTTGCATAACTCAATTCAACTCTCCATCTCCTATATATACTGGAGCTAACCTACTCCTTCCGAATATCTACAGATAAATGCCTTATGAATGCGCTGTATGAGTAATGGTGAAGCCAACTCACTTCTACTTATCATGTCTATTTACTACTTAGGAGAAGCAACATAACACATCTTAATTCTCTTTTTTCTTTCTAATTCTAGTAACTCGTGCTTACGTGCATTTCCCATTGTTACTCGGTGTTGAATCTCGTCCTCATATGTTTCTTCGTTCAAATAATCTAATTTGTAATCACTTCCTATCACACTAGAGGTAACTGTTCCTGTAATCTTCTTCTTCATTTGTAAATGATACACGGGAACCGGGGCGCATTGGCTTTCTGACGTTAACTATGATATTCCCCAAGTACATTTCCTATAATTCCTCGGTCTCATTATTTTAATCACAATTTAGCGGTCTTTCACTGACATCAAATCTGTCAGTTACTCACATAACCTGAATCACCCTTCATTTTTATACGTAGGGAACTAAATTACCTTTCTCAGCCATATACATTTAAATATCTTATGAACTCGTTATGCCTATAACAAAAGGGTCAGCTCATTCGTAACCGTTCTATCTATCTCATTGTCTTGATGGATTAACTTGAGTTATACAAATCTGATTTTCTTTCTAATTTTAACAATTTGCGATTATGCACCTTCTATTTTCCTGTCTGTTCAACTTTACTTCTCGCGTCTCCTTCTGTTTGGTTAATCTGGCCTATAATTGTTTTTAATCGTATTCAAGAACCTTTAGTTGGTTTCTTGTACTTTCACTCCGTATCCACCCGATATACTAAACTCATGGCGTTTAATGCTTCGAACGCAGTTGCTAATCTCTTACCTTTCGCATGCATACCTTCAGGTGTTCAACTTGGTCTTCCTTAGTTCTTGAATGGGCGAGGATGTTATCAATAAATACAATTACACTATCCAATTACTCCTGGTACATTATGTTTACTTAATCTTCAAACTTGCAATTTCTAATAATCGATGCGTGACTTCATAACTCCTTTCTCTTTTCTCCATGATTGCTTTTGTGTGTAGCGCGAAGTACCCCTTTATTTCATTATTCTTTTCATTTCATATTTCTGAAGTTTTCCTTCACTCAATATCTCATTCCCACTGGGTTGTACGATACAGGACTTTTGACACCAGCTCGACTCATACAGTAACCGCCGAAAATTATTACCTCATTTCACGAGGTAACCTTGGTAAATCATTCGTTAGAATCTTCAGGGCTTAATTTTAATTATGGAGAACTCCGATATGAGATTCATTGTATCGTTCTTCTCTAATAGTTTGCCACGAATACTGTTGTTTAATTTTTCCTACTTACGCGCATTCTTTGAATGAAATTCTTGTCTTCAACTTCCTATGTTTTACTTCATTCCCCTATTAGTTCTGGCATATCTGATGTTCACAACATATATCTTGGACTATTTTATAACATTTCTTTATCATCCTTTTGATTCCACTTCTTGTCTTGATTTATTCTCATTATTCATTATCTTCTTTATACATAACGAATTTCTTTTTCTTAGTAATATTACTCTGTTTATTATTGAATAGGTCATTCCTGGAATTCACACTGGAATGAAGGCTTTTATTTACACTATTTAAATTCTTACTAACAAAATTATCGAATTTCCTCGGTAGCTATTTTCTTAGCCTTACTTGACGTGTCACAAATCACGTGTTTGACTTCTCTTCATTGATTCTCATCTCTTTTCCTGAGTTCACATGCGGACTTCATCAATCTCCATCGTTCATTGGATGTTTGAATTTGTGAGCTTTCCATTATTCTACAGCCACTTCCATTCAATCGCCGTTCAAAAGAAGTGTACATTCAAATCTTTTATTAATTCATCCTTCAATATGGGTATACATTCAAGTTCTTCCTGGAACGCTATTTCGAATGATATAATCCCTTTGCTTTATCTTGAATCTTCAGATCTTAAAATATTCTTTTGAATCAAACCTTGCACCTGATTACAGTAACATCACACTAATTGAACTAGGCCTTTTTAATTTACGGTAATGCCATTACTTTTTCTCAAATTTCTATATCTTTCATTTCGGATCTGGAAATTATGTTAGAGCTTGAATCAATCTAATTGGAATCGATTTCCATTTAACTAACCATTAGTTGGCAAAGTGGATCAATCAATTCCTTTAAATGATCACTTAAACCAAGTGCTAACTAGCTAACTGGAATCAAAGACCAATTACATAAAGTCAGTTTGGTCATAACAACTTTCTCAAGAACCGAGATTGCAATTATCTGGAATACTGACGAGAATGACCATATACTTCTTTGTTCTTAACTATAGGGTAATTTCTGAAAATTTGGGCAGCACTTCCCCTACACCATTGACTACCAGTCGGACTCAAGCCGACACCATTAATCAACCAAATCATCAATTCCCACAATTCACCTTTGATCAGCATCTAACTAGTATAACATATCTCTTTTTAATTGGGATTGGATCTGAAACCCACAATGATTAATATAACCATACCTTTCTCAATTCTTTTTAGAATATTACGAATTGTCCTTAATGAATTTAAGGTTTGATTTCATGATTCTGTTAATTTATTTCTGATCATTATTAATCGGTTTATCTTTTAATAACTGCGCATGGTCTCCATTATTACCATCACAATCTGGTAGGAACTCAATCGTTAGATCATTATTTCTTGAAAAGTTTCACAGTCGAGTCACCATTGCTTCATCTCTACTTACGGCTTCACATCGAACTTTCGTTACTGACCCGGGTATGAGCATTGAATTCACAATCACTTATTTACGCAAATTAGAAAACTTCACAATTTCTTGAAGAACACGTTTGAAGTTTGATTACATTTAAGATTTTTTTCCCATCTTGAATCTTCACGACAAGTATCTTCCAGCGACGAAGGGATGTTTCACGTCGTAATTGCCTGTCGGAGTCATTGTTCAGAATTTCCTTGATCTTTGATCATCGTCCCGATACTCGTTTGCTCCGTTTGAGCACACCACTTCATTTCCTTATTTTGTACGATTTGCTAACCATTCATTTCGCGTCAAAATATACCATACTAACGAGATCCTGGTAACACGAACAACTCTCAGATTTGATGTCTTTGTCATGACCACATTGTCAGTGTGTCCATTTTTTTTTCCTCGCTCGCAGATGTCCACCATTTATTGATTTGCAGTCGTCTCTATGTTCGTTGTATGGTTCCACGTATCATACTATTTCATTTCTTATGAAATCGTCAGAGAACAGACTTTACATAAAAGGAAAGTCTGGGAATATGATTTTGATTAAACTCGGAATAATGAATAACCATGCAACAACCGATTGAAAGAATTTGTAAATCAGAAAATTAAAAGAAGAAAAATGAGTGAAGAATGAGACAACCATATTCGTATTCAAGATGGCCAGTCTTTCGTACTATATGGCATACAGCACATGATTAGGTGGCATCCCACCCGACTCTTCATCATTTTAACAAAGCGTCACATCACAACACTGCTTGTCTCCATCAGAAATTAGTGATTAAGGAGAGTAACAATTCAGAAGGAATACAAGAATGTTCTTTCGTTTCCGCCTCATATGATTTATTAACAGAAGAGGCTCATACATATTCAAAAATCAAGAAAAACACATACCACTGTATCAGAAGAAAGAATGTCAATGTCGATCGCTTTCCACGCTTCACTTACGTATGCCTTCAGGATCGTGCGGATACAGGTTCACGATTCAAGTCACATCACTGCTTCGAAATGCTTCCTGGAAATGTCTTCACAACAAATGCTTCAATAATTTAATCTTAATCGCGTCATTCCGAAGTTAAAATCACAGCTTCAGATTTCATCTGTTGTGTAAAATACCCATTGATCACGCAATGCCTCAGTTTTGTCAATATGATTCTTCTGCCTACCGTCTAGAAGATTCTGCCATTTCCTTCAATCATTCTCCGTCCATTCGAATCACGAATCTCGTTAAATTTTAATAATTTCATGAATTGGGATAAATAATATTTTTAATATGTTGATTTAATTATTGATTTTATTAAACAACGTTTACTTTCATTTTTCACAGCAAACCTTAAACCCTCTTCCTGCTGATGGGTCTACTTGGCCCTTTGAATATCAACACTGAGTCTAATTCCATTCGTTTTTTTTTAGATCATTTTCTCTTTATAATAACAAGAACATAAGTAGTAATTTGACAACCAATTTGTAAAACTCATTTCATGCAAAAATCCTCTGAAAGTTGATGAAGAAAATCTTTTCCGAAATCTCATTTTAAAGTTTTGGAAATCAAATATTTGGTCGTCATTACTATATACATTACTTGCTATTTTATTTTATTTTATTTTTTTTTTATGGTTTACCAATGACATGTCTAATTAAAATAATGTCCATATAAGGGTCTCTTCACTTTGGTACCTTTTCTATATTTCCTCGGATTCAGCTCACACTGATTAGTCGCCGAAACTTCATTCGCCATCGTAAATCATTGTATTCGCAATTCTATCGCAACACTGACGTTTAGTACTATCTTTGACATTCCTGTCATCGTCCTTGACGTTATGCTCACAACCACTCATGCGATTCGATGTTCTGTCTGCAGATAAGGGCGCATCTTCTTGCTAGTTGTACCTATACCTAGTAAGGTAAATATTGTTCCGTGCGCAGCTTCCGATGGGTGGTAAGAACCTTCTCGCAACGGTGGTGCCTTCAAAACGTGCAATGTTGGTTCTTCATCCGCTTCCATCAACTGGTTGCCCTCGACGTGGAACTCGTCCTAATACCTAATTCTAAGTTAAATCGTAACTTTTCTTACACAAATTCCCACAAGAATCGATCGCATAGTCTTCAAAACCATATGAAAAGTAGGGTAACATACCCAGTCTCCGTCGATCCGTCGATTTCTCATTATTGTATGATCTGAGGTTTCAATATACCTATGATGTTGTGATATTCGCCTTACACTTTCTCATCAATCCTATCTTACCAACTCCTTATCGGATCTGCTAACCCTAATTCGCACTCAACTCAATTTGTCCTGAATATGCCTAGGGACTTTCCTATCTTGTATGACCTATCATTCCTATCCTACTCTCACCTATTCTTATTTCAGTGACCAATAACCTGCAGCTCTGATACCAACCTGTAACACCCCAAATCCGGGGTCAAGATTTGGTGTCACTAAACAATCCTTACATATAATAAAGAAATAAATAAATAACCCCTTGAATCCGGATCGTTTACAGGTTATGGTATGAAACAAGAATCTAATCTTCTACAACTTACAACAACTAATATATAATTGTAAATACCTCTGAACTAATGCTTGAATCATATTCTTCTAACTTCTTCAACCTCTCGCGGCGGAGATTTCTCGATCTTCTGCTGTCTATCTAAGCTATTCATTTGTATCCTTATCTGTTTCTGGCAGAAATAAGAATTGACAAAGCAAGAGTGAGCCAAAAATGCCCAGCAAGTATATAATTTTAGTCTCAAACATTAATTTCAAAGAAAACTTTCAGACAAAATCTCTGAAATATTTTGAAGAGCGAAACACGAAATCATTTAAAGGATATACTTTATCAACTTAAAATCAATTTGATTTGCATTGCCATAAATCACATAGGACATAATGACATTTTTGTAAGAGCTTTAAAGATCACGTGTTTTCAAAATAGCTTCTGGTATCATTTCATAATTGAGCAATTGATGCAATAACTATGCATAAAACGACGTTCAAGAAATTCCTAACTATTCAGTATCCATCATTATCGACTAAGTTTCCATAGACTTAGCCTGCTAAACCAGCCTGATAAGGACGGGTTGAATAATTAAGAAGATCTCAATTCATTCGAGATCCTAACTATCACTGAGCAACTAATGCTGCAGCAACAATCTGAACCTCGAATATATTTAGAAACATTGTAATTTCCCAAAACTGAGGGCTAAGAAAGAATAACTTTAACCCATAATCACCTTTTATTTCAAGAGGGAATGCCATTAATGGCAAACAACAATAAATTGGACTGAACACTAGAAACCAACATATGCACTATAACCTGCTGATCAGTCAGGAGATAGTGCGGATCTATACCCAACTGCATAGACCCAACCAACATATGGGGCACCCAGGCAACTATGGCCTAAAGGGTCCGGTCCATCTCCGGCCCATAGGATCCAGTTCATCACTGGTCCTTATAATAATCGTCCAGCCCGTAGAGTATTTTGATATCAAATCATTCTGATTTCAAAACATCCCCAAATTAGGGTTCGCAAATAACCCGAACGAATGGGTATTTGCTCAAGAGAGCAATCGAATTATAGGAACAAGAATTTAAAAGAACTGGCATAATAAGAGTAATTGCAGCGAAATATAAAACAGTTAACTATTCTGAACTTAGAATAGGAGAGAATAAATATTTGCAGTATTTAAGGAGAAAGGTTAGGAATACTTGCAGTATTTAAAAGAAAAAATCCAGAATACTTGCCTCAATAAGCTTTAACCACTATTATCAGTTGACTTTGGTTTGACTTAGATCATTCGGCTTTATCATGCACCTACTATCCTATTCTCGATACGATCCCAACATTCAGACCCTTTGGTTGGAACTTTGTTGATCTCGACGTCTAATCACTAGATCGTTCCTAGTCCGATGTCACGTCTCGGTCCTCCGTCTAAAACCTACAGGGTTCAAATACCCTAATTCAGATAATCGCTTAAGCTTACATCAAGTCACTATTCTATTTTACCCGTACGATTTCATAACCAAATTCATATTTATATGTATTATCGAAATACACATAGCAATTACGGTTCACATCTTCGAAAATCGGTTCGGTATTTAATTTCGGAAAATACGTATGTTTGTCGTTTTGAAAAATAGGGTAATCGATTATTCACAAAATATCTTGTCACATCACACAAGTCAGTTTCATAAAGTTCAATTATATCCTTGTTCGACGATTCCGATAATTATAGGTTACGTTCCCGTATTTTCAGAATTAATTTTCCCGAAAATCGGGCAGCGTTTCCTTTATTTATCGGCCTACCCGTCGAACATCCCGACGTCAGTCACAATATACCAACAACCAATCATTCAATTCATAATCCATACGCCAATCCCAATCATCAATACAATTCAGCTATTAACTATTTTTATTCATTTTCGTTTCATAATCATTATCACGAACTAATTTTAATTTTAATTTATTTATGATTTAGGACTCAGATAGAAATCATCATCGCCCACCGTCGGCTCGCCGAGGCTCATCGCCGACGGCAGTAAAATTTTGCGGGTACCCGATAAATTTTCGGGTTTCCAACACAAAATCCCACCGATTAATTTACTTATTTCCGTATGAATAAGTTCATATCACGGATATTATTCAAAACAATTTCCTGCAGAAAAGAAAATAAAAGTTTAAGATTATAACAATTAAATCCACTGCACAAACTTGGCCCAACTAGGCCCAGCACAAGCCCAACAGAAAAGCTCAACCGAAAAAGCACAACAGATTAGTACAGCCACCACACGCGCGGCCACACGCCGCCCCTACACACCAACACAACCGACACACACACAATCACGAACACACACACACAATCACGAACACACACACACAACTCACACACGCGCACAGAGACACACGAATTACACACGCACGCGCCACCATCCTCACCGGAAAATGGTGAGGGGCGGCGACAAAATAAAACAAACACAACCCACACATATATGCACATATATACAGCACATCGCATATACACACAACCGAAACAAGAACGAAACCAGGAAGCTCGCCGGAACCACCGGCCGAAAACTCACCGGAGCAAAAAGGAAGAAAACTGGGAAGAAGGGAAGAGGAGGAGGGAATTGAGAAGAAGAAAGAGGGAAGAGAGAGTGCAGAAAGAGAGATTTTTGAAAGTAGAGATTAAGAGAGATTTCGATGGAGAGAGAGAGAGACCAAGAACAGGGCTTGTTCGGGAATAACCGAGAAGGAGGAATAGGCGGTGGCAATTGAGATTGGAGAGATAAGGAAGGGAAAATAAGGCAATTCTTATCTGATTTTTTTTTATTCCGCATTTACCCCGAATTGGATACCGTAATTACTAATTTAACGAACAATTTACGGGTAAGATAACCCAAAATTTTTATGAAAATACCTTTAAAATTTCAGGATAAATAAATACTAATAAGATAAAATGTTCAAAATTTTTAATCCAATTTTGGATCGCATATCCGACCCGCATTTTATGATTTAACGAACAGGCGGGCTGTTAAATAAAAACCAGAAAATTGTCGGAATAGTTTTGAAATTCTCGAAATATTTAAAAGTTAATAAAATAAAATTTTCATGATTTTTGAAACATCTTGAAATTAGATATTGATTTTACAATAAAATGGAGTCAGAAAATTATTTAAAGATAATTAATAAATATAATATTGATTTCTAAATTTTATAAACTCTTAAAAATAATAAATAGAATTATAAAACAACAACAATAATTTTAGGAGCAATTTTAGCATTTATGAGAATAAATATTCAATAAAATCATTTTAAAATGAATTAAATGTATACAGCTCAGTAATTAATTATGAAATTAATCTTCGCGTCCAACGAATCACAAACAATTAACAATACAGCCACATGTAGCTGACAGACCCATCACTTATTTTATTTACTTAATAATTTGCTAATTACCTTTATAGATCGATTCCGAAAATAGGTTACTTAGCCGCTAAGTAACTGAAAGGACGATACGATTTTAATATCAAAATTGGATAATTATCCAAACCGGGCTTTTTATAAAATACTTTATACGAAAATAATGTAATAATATCTCGTCTTTTGAAAATACGGGTTTCGTTGGTTCACCGAAATGATTATCGTATCGAAAAACTTGCGCCGGGCCGCGCACGGGTCAAACCGTAATCCGGATCGAAAAAGTCAAAACACGGAAAATGTCCGGAATTACCAGATTAGGTTAGGAAGGAGTTTTCGGAAGAGTTTCGGGTTGTAAAAACGTAAAAACGATTGAAGTCGGACGATTCCCGGCTTTATAAAATAATTTTATAATTATTCAGAAAATAATTAATAATTTCATAAATTATTATAAAATCATCTAACACTCCAAAAATTACCAGAAAAATAACTTAATTATCTATATTTTATTCTGAACATATTAAAATTAACATACTCACATTTTATTACATACAAACATCCAAATATTATTATCAAACATCAGATAATTCACCAAAAATTCATATAATATTCACATAATAATCATATATTGATATAAATAATTATACGATATTTCCCAGATGTTACACCTAGGTCTGTGTTTATATAGTACACAGTTACAAGATAACTTCTAATTGATATTGAATACAATTATGTCTCCTAAAATATATCAATCAGATATCTTCTACAAGTCTTCTAGTCCTCTAACTTTTTCCATGCATATCTTCTTTTGTTTTAGTCTCGATCTTCTACTGTAAATAAGCTTCCTTCCTTATCTATAAGTCTTCCCGCACTTAAGTTCTGATATGACCTTAAGTTCTGACTTCCAGTAAGTGCTGATTTCAGTAAGTCCTGATATGTCCTGTTTGTTAAGATCTGAAAACTAAACATGAATCATATTAGACATGACATCTCAATTATATCTAACAATCTCCCCCAACTTGTAAATTATGTAAAATATACAAGTTAATAGATTTGATGATGTCAAAATCATTTAAGTACAAATGCAATAAGAGTTTAACTAGATAACTAACTACAACTTACAGTCCTTGTAGCTTTTACCAATCTCACTAAGTCAATCTGAATCCATAATGATTCTTGACAAAGCTTGATATCAGTTTTTCTTCTTTACTCCTCAGGACTTGAGACATTATAGCTTTAACTTGCTTCATCTCTTCATCTTGACTCCCAATCTGATAGATTGCAGTCCTTAAAGCAGAGATATGGTTTCTTTCTAAACCTTCAGTCTTATTACCCTAGGATGAGAAGAATCTTCATTGTAGCACAAATATTTCTCATTCAGTAACACTTTAAGCTTAACAGAATTCTTCTTCATTGGAGTTTCACTTCCATCATCTTCAACAATATTAGGAATGAATTCTGTAATCCTTGAACTAGAAATTCTTGCTTTATATCTGATGGTCTTCAATATAAAGTTTGACCATCTCCTGGTAATATCAGACTTTACCTCTAAAAGGTAATAAAATAATTGAAGTTCTTTCAATGATTTGTTCAGCACATCTGATTCTGACATCTGATATGTCCTTCTATCTTCAAGAAATAGAATCAGATTTTTCTTGACATTGTGCTTGTCATGAGCATCCAGTACCACTTGAACAGAGATAACATTATCAAGGTGTTTCTGTGTAACATCTTCAAGAGGTCTGTCAGTCAAAAGAAATGGATCTCTAGTAGCAACTTCTACTCCTGTCTTGATCTTAGCTTCATCAGAACCTAGTCCAGCCCTGTCTCTTAGTTATCTAGCATTTAACCCAATAGTCATGAAAGTAGACAGCAATTGGCTTTTCTTTGGATCTGATGGTTTGAATTTTTTCCGTAGAAATTTCTTTTTATCAGCTACTTCCATCTTGTCTAAATCAACTTGAGCACTGTCAGAGGTTAACTTGATGACTTTATCAGAACTTGTTGTGTCAGTTATAGCTTGTTGTTCTTCACTCTGAACAACTTGAGCCTTGTTAGAGGTTGTCTTTGATTCTTCAGAAATCTTCTTTCTTTTCAGAGTTTTAACATCTTTATCTTCAGCACGAGTATCATCAGTAACTTGAACAATTTTGCACACTGGCTTTATCAGAATTTGAAGAATTTTCATCTCCAGTGGCTTGATTGGTTCATCAACTTTTCCTTTCCCTTTGTCTTTGGGATCAATCTCAATATGTGATCTTGTTTTGGGCTTTGATGCTTCAGTATGTGACTTCTCTTTGATCTTAATGCCTTTTACCTTAGGCCTTGGAGGTTTCTTTGCAATAGAAACTTTTGGCTTTAGATTTGTCTTTTCAGCTTTAAATCTAGCTTCTTCCTCCTTAAGATTTTCTAAACCCATTCCTGGATTATCCTTCAGAAACAATCTTCTAGCAATTTCCTCATCAAGTGTCTGAATCTTGGGATCCTTGTAGTAGACAGAGTCTACTTTCCCTTGAGCTTCAGAGTTTGCATGAACTTTTGAGAATCTTGACTTCCACCTTATATCAGAACATCAGGCTTTGTCATCAGACTTTGCTCATCAGAACTTGATATCAGATTTTTAGTTTCCGTACTTGCTATCAGATTTTGAGTTTGAGCAGCTTCAGAACTTGTCTTCTTTTGAGTAGAAGATTTGCTTTTATCAGTAATTAGTTTCCTTGAAGAAACCTTGCTGCTCTGCCCTTTACTTTGAACTTGACCTCTACCTTTGCTAGGGTTTCCCTGGTCATCAACTCCATCATCTTTCTTCTTCAATATTTGATCATTAGAGCATTTGGACTTAACTATCTTCTCCCCCTTTTTGGCATCATCTGATAGTAGGAGTGAGAGAAGAAGTTCAACTTAAGATTGGATCTCATCCAATTGAGCCTGTTGAGAAGCTTGATTAGCCAGGACCTCTGAGATTTGGGCATGTTGCTTCTCTTGAGCTTTCTCAATTGCTTCTACTTCCTCAAGTGTAACTCAGGATATGTCGATTCAAATTCAACATTTGTTTGTCAAATCATCACAAATTATTAGTAACCAAAATTTTAATTCAAAACATTCATCAAGAAATACAGTTCAAGTGGATGAAGTAAAGATTAACAGGCTTCAATAAGAACATTCACATGCATACAATGCGAGATAAATAAAGACTAAATCTTGCAATCAAAAGAAATTTCATTAAAATATCAAAAGAGTACATTTTATGAAATTTGTAGATTACATGCAAAAGATTACAAGACAATCCTAGTCTAAGATGGTGAACATTAACAGCCTTGGTCTAAGAAGGAAAGCTATCGATTAGTTCATCCTGATGCTGACAACTAGCACTGCAAGACGGATGATCCGTTCTTGCTGAAGAAGAGCCTCTCTTCGTTCTTCTTCCAAGCGATCAAGATGGATTTGATAGTCCATCTCAAAGAACAAAAGATTTGTCCGAACCTCTTGTGGAATCCAAGTTCCATATCTCATCAGGAATGGCAGTGACGTGCCATTCCTGTTCCCAGTCACCACAACTGAACTCGATGTTGAAGTTTTCATAGTTCATAAACATGTTTATAAGAACCATTTTTATGAAGGAGGAAAATAGTGAGAATTAAAAGAGAGAGAATGATTTTGTGTGAGAATAGAAGATGATATGTCTGAGATGAAATGTCGGTTAAATAGGCAATGGAATATCAAGGGACTAGAGGACTGATTAATGATCAAGTGTAGAGTTAACTTAATGAGCGTCTCCCTAGACCGATGTGTAATTATTTAGGAAATATGTGAACAGTCAATAGTTAAAGCAGGAGTTAATAGGCATGGGAAATAAGTATTAATTACTGTGCACATGCAGTTTTTCAAGACAAACACGTTTACCACTAACCCAAATGATTATGACTATTTTTATCTCATTTAATTATATTCTGATTAAATATGACCGTTACAGTATTTACCACAAATAAGTCAAGTAAAGAATAATGTCACGTAAGCATCAGAGTTTCCATCAGAATTTAATATCAGTACTTGATTATTATCATATTTTAACAATCGTCAGAACATGGCTTCTGTACTCAAAAAGTGAATGTCTGTTTCTGTGATTCTTCATACAAATACTAACTTGTTTCTTCAGATTTTAATCATCAGAACTTCCATCAGAACTTCTCCTCAAAATTTATGCATATGACACTTAATTGTTTATCTGAAACAACTTGATCAACACAGTAATTTTTATCATTCATAAGGAGTGAGAATGTGTGCATTTGCAAAATATCAGATAAAGATTAAAGTCTGATATACTTCAGTACATCATAGAAATAAGGCATAACTAAGAAAAGTGCTTAAAATCTATCATTAATAATGAAGTCTACTATAGGATAAATTTGTGCATGAGTCTACCTCAACTGTTTGTGCTCATTTTATCCATCTTTTAGAATTCTTTTTCCAGTGGCTTCTCAGTGTAAATGAGTCACAACTGCTATCAGAATTTATGCTATTATCAGAGAATTTCTCCAGTAATCATAGAATGTGAAAAGTCACCAAGAAAAAATTATTTGCTTTTCTAATGCATATTACTTAATACCAGCAATGCACTTGGGTCTTCCCTTCCACATATTTACTCTAGATCTCAAAGGAGTGCCTGACTTTAATTTTCTTTTCTTTTCTTCAGATAAGTGAGGCTTATCAGCATTTAGATCATCCTTAAGATTTACTGACATCAGAATTTGACAGATAAGAAGCAAGAATCTAGTTTGTGACTTAGTAATAAGATACACAAAGTAAATTTCACTTAGCTCAAAATCAGAATTTTCTTGTGTTAATGAATTTCCACATAAACAACTAATTCAGACATGGGATTTCTAGTATGTGAAAGACTACTAGGTCAGCATCTAGCACAGTAATCCTCATTGGATTGAATAGTCACAGAACATTCAAATCATTATCAGAGTATATAGATCTACATCAGATAACAATCAGCATTTAATGTATTTCAATTTAAGCACATATTACATGAAGATAAGACAATCTGTAAACACTGACCATAAAGTCTGATGCATGAGAACAAAAACTAAGCAGATTTAGAGAAAGAACCTGAAACCATTCCAAGTTCATTTACTAGTCTTGTAAAAGTAGCTTCACATAGTGGTTTTGTGAAGATATCTGCTAGTTGTTGATCTATTGGAACAAAATGCAATTCCACTATACCTTTCATCACATGTTCCCTTATGAAATGGTACCTAATACTGATGTGCTTTGTCATTGAGTGTTGAACTGGATTACCTGTCATAGCAATAGCACTTTGATTATCACAGTAAATAGGTATTTTAGAAAATTCTAACCCATAATCCAGTAACTGATTCTTCATCCAAAAAATCTGTGCACAACAGCTTCCTGCAGCAATATATTCTGCTTCTGCAGTTGATGTGGAAATTGATTTCTGTTTCTTGCTAAACCAAGAAACCAATCTGCCTCCAAGAAATTGGCAGCTTCCACTTGTGCTTTTCCTGTCTATTTTACATCCTGCAAAATCTGCATCTGAGTAACCTATTAGCTTAAAGTCTGATTCTCTAGGATACCACAATCCTAAATCAGCTGTACCCTTGAGGTACTTGAAAATTCTTTTCAAAGCTATTAGATGAGGTTCTCTTGGATCAGCCTGAAATCTTGCACAAAGACAGGTAGCATACATGATATCAGGTCTACTAGCAGTTAAATAGAGTAAAGAGCCAATCATACCTCTGTAGTTAGTAATATCTACTGATGAACCAGTATCTTTATCTAACTTGGTTGCAGTGGCCATAAGAGTGGACGCAGTTGAACTGTCTTGCATTTCAAATTTCTTGAGTAAATTTCTGGTGTGCTTGGATTGACAGATAAAAGTACCTTCTTCATTTTTCTTGACTTGAAGTCCCAGAAAATAACTAAGTTCTTCCATCATACTCATTTGATATCTTGACTGCATTAGCTTTGTAAACCTTTCACAGAGTTTGGCATTTGTAGAACCAAATATGATATCATCAACATATATCTGTACCAAAAGTAAGTCCTTTCCATGGTTGAGGTAGAACAATGTTTTATCAATTGAACCTCTGTGAAATCCACTTTCCAGAAGGAATTAAGCTAAAGTCTCATACCATGCTCTAGGAGCTTGCTTAAGGCCATAAAGTACTTTGTCAAGCCTGTAGATATGATTTGGAAATTTTGAATCTACAAAGCCTGGAGGTTGTTCAACATACACCTCTTCTTCCAATTCTCCATTTAGAAAAGCACTTTTTACATCCATTTGAAAGACTTTAAACTTTTTGTGAGCAGCATAAGCCAAAAAGATTCTTATCGCTTCCAATCTAGCAACTGGTGCAAATGTTTCATCATAATCAATACCCTCCTGTTGAGAGTAGCCTTTAGCAACCAGCCTTACTTTATTCCTTGTAATTATGCCATCACTGTCAGTTTTGTTTCTGAACACCCACTTTGTGCCAACAACTGATCTGTTCTTTGGTCTTGGCACTAGGGTCTAGACTTTATTTCTTTCAAATTCATTTAACTCTTCCTGCATTGCTTGCACCCAATCAGCATCTTGAAGAGCTTCTTCCACTTTCTTTGGTTCAGTCTGAGATAAAAAGGAATGATAGAGACATTCATTTGATGTTGCAGTTCTAGTTCTGACACCTGCTTCAGGATCTCCAATTATTAAGTTAGGTGTATGTGATTTGGTCCACTTCCTTGCAGATGGAAGTTGATTTCTAGAACTGAATCCTCCCCCATGATCGATGTTATCTCCATCAGCATTTTCTGATGCTCCCCTGTAGTTATGCTCTCTGAGACTTCAGAATTCGAGTTAGATCCTTCAGGATTTGAAGAATTAGAGTTTCCAAAATTATCAGAATTTGGCTCATCAGAACTTGATGAATCAGAACTTGAAGAGCCAGTGACAGGTTCTGATGCTTCTTGAGAGTCTTGAGTTGTGGTAGGATCTTCAGCTTGCTCCCCCTGGACAGGTGCATTTTCCTTTGGAGTTGTTACCACAGTTTCAATGACATCAGAACTTATCCCGTCAGAACTTACAGGATCAGAGTTTAAGTCATCAGAATTTATAGAATCGGAATTTAAATCTTCATTTTCAAATCTCATTTGATCATGATCATTGAAATCTTCAAGTCCAGTAATCTTCTTATCATTAAAAGATACATTGATAGATTCCATGACAACCCTTATTCTTAAATTGTAGACTCTAAAGGCTTTTGTGGAAAGTGGATATCCAACAAAAATTCCTTCATCAGCTTTTAGATCAATTTTTGACAATTGTTCATGATGAGTCTTAAGAACAAACACTTACATCCAAATACATTAAAGTATTTCAGATTTGGCTTCTTTTTCTTCACCATCTCATATGGTATTTTTCCATGCTTGTTTATGAGTGTAGCATTCTGTGTAAAATAAGCAGTCTGCACAGCTTCAACCCAAAAGTAGTTGGTAGCTTTGCTTCATCAAGCATTGTTCGTGCAGCTATAATGAGAGTCCTGTTCTTTCTTTCTACAACTCCATTTTGCTGTGGAGTTCCAGGTGCAGAAAATTCCTGTTTGATTCCATGCTCTTTGCAGACTTCTTATAATTTTGACAGAATCCTTGACCAATTTATCCAGCTGTTTGACATGATCAGTTAGAGTAGATGCAGTTTCATTCTTCTTATGCAGGAAATACACCCAAGTGTACCATGTGAACTCATCCACTATAACCATAGCATATTTCTTCTTTACAATAGACATGACATTGAATGGACCAAATAGATCAACATGCAGTAGGTGATAAGGCTCAAGAATTGATGATTCAGTTTTGCTCTTGATTGAAGATTTTCTTTGCTTTGCCTTTTGACATGAATCACAAAGGCCATGAGGAGCAAATACTAATTTTGGTAGTCCTCTCACAAGATCTTTCTTTACAAGTTCATTTATGTTGTTGAAATTTAAATGAGAGAGTCTTTTATGCAAATTCCAGCTTTCTTCAATTGATGCTCCACTCAACAGACAGATTGCAGAACCATCAGAACTTGTTGAAAGTCTGGCTTCATAAATGTTACCATGCCTGTAACCTTTTAGAACCACTTTGCCTGTAGAATTGCTTACAACTTCACAGCGTTCTTCAAAGAAATCCACATGATAACCTCTGTCACAGGTTTGACTCACACTTAGAAGATTGTGTTTAAGTCCTGAGACAAGAGCTACTATTTCAATGATGACATTCCCAAGATTGATATTTCCATATCCCAGAGTTTTCCTATGTTGCCATCTCCATAAAAAACTCCTGGGCCAGCTTTCTCCACAAAGTCTGATAGCAGGGCTTTATTTCCAGTCATATGTCTTGAACATCCACTGTCCAGCACTAGGATATCTTTCCTGTTGCCCTGCAATCACAAAGACCACTATTGGTTAGTTTTAAGGACCCAGACTTGCTTGGATCATTTGGCCTTTTTAAGTTTGTTAGCATTTGCAGCGGATTTTATTTCAAAGTTTATGCTAACATTATGTTTATCAGAGTTTATATCAGACTTTGCATCATACTTTATACTAGAAGGAATTAAAGTAACTTTCTTCAAAGAAGGTTTTATTTGATAATAATCATAGTACAGACTATGATATTCCTTACAAGTATAAATGGAATGCCATAAACTACTAAAATGAAAACAAGTATTTTGTGGTTTAAACCTAACAGACTGACTCTTAACTCCTGATCTAGGAGGTAAAAAGTTTATATCTTTATTCTACCTGTAAAAAGAAACAAGATGGTTAGAGTTTCCATAGTTATAACATTTCTTTTTAGGAGCATTAGGAACAGGCATATAATTATTGCTTTTGTTCACACTTTCCTTTCCATTCCTATTTTTCCTAGCTTCCTTTACCTTGTTGACATTCCTAATCTCTTTCAGCTTATGCTTAAGCTGCTTCTTTGTCATTAAGCCTATGTTTACTTCAGCTGGTTTATCTTGTTCTAATTTATCAGAAGTTGATTTTTCTTTTACTTCTGTCCTAGATTCTTTCATCTTTTCAAAATCAGACTTTACAGTTTTTGCTACAAACTTAACAGGATTTACCTTCGGCTTAGCAGTCTGTTTAACAACAATTGGCTCACTTTGTTCAGTTCCTTTTTCACTTTTATCATCTCCATAACCAAAGCCCTCTTTCCAGTTTCCACTACTTAATAAATTCTGAGTTGTTCTGCCAGAGTTAGTCCAAGTTTTGATAATCTCTCTTTCCTTTTCTAAGTCAGCTTTTAGAGATTCATTCAATTTTAACACTTCATCTCTAACATATAAAGCATCATTTTTTCTTTCTTAGTTTGATGAAGAAAAACTAACTCTTTTTCCAAATAATCATTTCCCTTTTTATAAGCTAGATTTCAGATGTTAATCTTTCACATGTTAAAGTCTGATCTCTATAACTAATGAACATGGTTTTAAGATACAATCTCAACTCGGTAATATCATCAGTATGAAAGGCATAAGTTGTTTGAGGTACCTTCAATTCAGCAGTTTCAGGGCTGTTGTCAGCATTTGCCATCAGGGCATAGTTCACCTCATGTTCAGAATCTGAAGTGTCTGTCCAGCTTTTCTTCTTCGTGACAAGTGCCTTGCCTTTGTCACTTTTTCCTTTCTTGCAGTCAGGAGATATGTGGCCTCTTTCACCACAATTGTAGCATTTGACATTTGAGTTGTCTCCTCTGTTAGACTTTCTTTACCTTCAGACTTTCTGAACCCTTTCTTATCAGAACTTCCACTTTTCCTGGAAAACTTCTTGCCTTTTCTGAATTTCCTATAGGCTATCTTTGTGATACCCTTTACCATAAGAGCACACAATTTCATCATCTCTTCATCAACATCTATTTCAGGTAAACTTTCAGTTTCTGAATCATCATCATCAGAATATGATGACTCTGAATCAGACTTTATGATGAGAGCCTTTTCTTTGCCCCTTTGTGAGGCAGCCAATTTAGGAGATTCCTCCTCAGCCTTAAGAGCAACTGTCCTTGACTTTCTTCCATGCCTCTTGCTCCTTTGATCCATCTCAAATTCATATGTCTTGAGCATACCATGAATTTCATCAAGAGTAGTTTCAGTAAGTACATAGTTGTCTCTTATGGTAGTAGACTTCAAATCCAAATTTTCAGGAAGAGCTAAAAGGAATTTTAGAATTGAATCTTCAAGATCTTATTCCTTGTCCACCAGTGACTGATCATTCAAGAGTTTGACAACCTTTCATATAAGTCAGTTAAAGACTCATCAGCTTTTGAGTCATAGTGCTCATACTCTTGAGTGAGTATAGTCCTCCTGTTCTTCTTGTTTGCATCAGTTCCCTGACATCTTATCTCTAAAGCATCCCATATCTCCTTTGTAGTTTTGCAATTAATTACCTGGTTTGACATGACATTATCAATGGCACTATGCAGCAAATGCCTTACCCTTGCATCTTTGGCAGTAGATGAGATGTCTTCAGCTGTGTACTCACTTTTCTCCTTTGGTATGGTCTTTGTTGGTTGGTCAGCAACTACAACAGAGAGCTTGGTAGGCTTATGTGGTCCTTCATTAATTCTTTCAAGGTATTCTGGATCTGTAGCTTCCAGAAACATAGCCATCTTCACTTTCCATATGGGATACTCAGAAGGTCTCAGTATGGGAACCCTAATAGTCTCATATGGATTGTGGGTTTGAGTCTTTTGAGTTTCTTCAGTTTTGGTGGGCTTGGTTGGAGTTTGTGCTTCTTCAGACATGATTGTATAGATCTTTACTGTATGTGTGTTAACATATAAGCTCTAATACCAATTTTTAGGTCACACAACACTGTAGAAGGGGGTTGAATACAGTGTTATTACAATCAAATCGATTTAACACAAGTATGTAACAAAGATCAAGTATATTGAATAAACTCTGTTACAATAAGAACTGTTGTTCTCTCTTAGTGATGAACAAATATCACTAAGAGCTGCTAGGTTACAATGTATAATCTTCTCGATAATGATAACACATATAGTGTAAATCCTAAGTCTGTGTTTATATAGTACACAGTTATAAGATAACTTCTAATTGATATGAAATACAATTCTGTCTCCTAAAATATATCAATTAGATATCTTCTACAAGTCTTCTAGTCCTCTAACTCTTTCCATGCATATCCTCTTTTGTTTTATTCTCGATCTTCTACTGTAAACCAGCTTCCTTCCTTATCTGTAAGTCTTCCCGCACTTAAGTTCTAATATGACCTTAAGTTCTGATATTAAGTTCTGACTTCCAGTAAGTCCTGATTTCAGTAAGTCCTGATATGTCATGTTTGTTAAGATCTGAAAACTAAACATGAATCATATTAGACATGGCATCTCAAATATATCTAACATTCTATATTCAAATCAACTGGCTCTTCATTCTTCGCATGATTATCTAACACAACATGTTTATTCTGCGTTTAACTATGTAAATGGATTGCTCAAATCCCTGATTGTAACATTTGATGCTAGATATTCTATCAACATTTAACTATATAAACGTAATAAAGATTTTAGATATTATTAAAAGAAAATCATGGGATCCGAGATACATACCAAAGCAGACTTAATCACGTCTGTTTGGCTTCTATTTTTGGTAATTTAACTGAAAAAATGGTAACATCAAATTGACGAAATAAAAAGTCTAAGTATAAGTTAAAACAAAAATGTTCGTCATATTTTGTCTTAATTTTTGTACATGTTAAGCTTTTTATTTTTGCAAAAGATGTTTAGGAAGAAATTACTACCAAAAATATTGTATTAGACGATTTAGCCTAATTTTAAGGTCGTATACATTGTTATATCACGTTAACTTATTCTAATTATTTTCATAATATTGGATTACTTATGTGGAACCCAAATCCTAACAAACTCATATGTAAAGATTACGCCAACTGGATTAACATCAATCATGTACCTAAATCCATGGTTGACATACTAATCCTCTTACATATACGGTTAACATATGTTCTATGAGTGTTTAAATTGCGTAGCCCTTTAATAATCATTTGTTTATTGTTAATCTTTTTCATGGCTGGAATGGAAAGTAATCTTGCATTATTTGATAGCACTAGGACTGATTAGAGGGTTCGTGTACATATTACTCAAATGTGGCCTTCATTTTCTCTCATTCAACAATTCCGAGGTGTTAATCTAATTTTGCTTGATTCTGAGATAATGTCGTTAACTTTATAAAGTAGTAGTATATGATCAAATATTTATATAGAAGAGTTTCTTAATGAGCCTATGTTATGCAGGATTGTCATATCTTTGCATTTGTGAATCGTGTGATTTGGCATGATGTTAGCAATATCATACTTGAAGAAAACGCATATGATATTCACAACTTTATAGTAATGGAGCCTGCGAGACTTTTGAGACCTGTATCTTCTGATTAGATTATTATTTTCGCACATGATACCATTGTCCATCCTGTTCCATTTGAAGTAAATACCATTCCAAGGCACAAGTTTGAGCTTAAGACTATTCCTGAGATTTCTAAACTTGTAATATCACTTTTTGAACATGTGCCACCTATACATGCTATAGGTATTTTTATATCTTATCACACAATTGTATTTATTTTAAATCATCCTTTAAAAATTCTAAATATATGACATTGCATAGATATTGGTATGGCTCAAAATATTGAACCAGTAAAGCAATTTTATACACGATTTGGTGAGAAAAAGTTTCTTCATTTTGAGTTATTTGATGGCGCGTAAGACCATGATTTCACTAATAAATGTAGTTTCCATCAGTGTTTTCCAATGTTGATATGATTTTCTATCTTTGTTTCCATATCAGCAATGTGGTTAAGATTTGTACTTGGGATCAATTTACTGATGATGTAGCAACGACGCTAGAAGAAAATGTTGTGTATCCTCCAATAGTAATCTTGACAACTAATGAGGCCACTAATCCATAATGGTTCCATTTACTGTCAATCTTCATATATTTACTACAAACTATAATTGTTTTTTATGGTGTAAACTAAATATTATTGGTAAATTGCCTCTAATAGGTTCACTGCAGATAAGAAGTTCATCATGTTCGCAAATTTATTTCAATATTAATCATCCGGCTGTTGAAGTGTTGAGGCAAAGGTATAAACACTTTTTGGGTAATGTAATTATTACTATTGGGAGAGATATTAACATGATTGAGTTGTATAAACTCTAATGAACATGTTGTGTACTATTGTGTTTACAGGATACTTGGTGGAGCAGTCTAAATAAAATACTTTTGCGTGAAGTCTTCTCTACGCATTTTCAATCAATTTATTTATAATAAGATTTAGCCGGATTGTATTCTGGAATGTCTGCTATTTTGCATTATATTTAAGCTTTTATCATTTTAAAGATGATTGTTTTGAGATTTCAGTATTCTGTCAAACTTTCTCTTATGAATTGAAATAAATTTTAATATAGACTCATATGAATGTTTTACTCAGTCTAATCATCTATTATATGTCATTGCCAAAATCAATGTTTACTTATGACATATAAATATAATTTTACATCTTGCTATTACAAATGGGAATAATATACAAAATAAATGAGACTCTGTTCCATGGAGATTGGAAGACAATGATGCAATTTGAATATAGATAACAACAATGTTCACTTTGATCCAATAATCTTACAAACACATTTTGCAGAATAACATTATTACTAATTTATAGTAGCGTTGATTACACAATAACATACTAACATTCTTCTAATAATCTACTGAAATATGAATCATATATTACGACTATAATCATCCATTAATATGCGAATTCTACCAATTGCTTCAATCAACTGATCAGCCTGACCATTCAAATTAGCAAGATGTTCCTTCCACCCATCGCCAAACTTTTGAAAGCCATTCATCATTTCTACAGCGTTTAGTTTCAAGGTTGTCTCATGACCACACAGAGAGGTGGACGTATCACCTAGGAATCTGAGTGGATTTCTCATATAAGATGGTGGAATTTCGATCACCGCTTTGGGATAATTCTCCACATTTTTTCCTTGATCCATTTTGCAAAATATCTTCTATGTTGCTGAGAAGAGAGATAAAATTATTAAGCACACGTCCAGAAATTGGTAAGACATTAAAAGAAATAGACATGTAAAGAATACTTTAACTATTCCTGGAGGCCAACCGAACGAGCAAACAAATCAGATTACCTACTTTCCATGGATGCATACAACTCTGAGAAGAAAACATTTGCATCTTCCAAATCAGTGTTGAAATCTACTGAAGTGACAGCCAGTTTGTGCAACTCTTCTATTGCCACATTTTTAATCGCTGACCATCGTTTCCTCTTTACACTGCGAGAAGTCATTTTTGACACTATATAAGAGAAGGTATAAGAGAGGGTGTTTATGTTAATGTGTTTGTATGTGTGAGGTCATTTACCTTTCCCTTATATAAGCACCAAACGTTGATATATGCATGTTCTATAATGTGCAGTTAAATAACTGCAAGTTAGTTACCAAAAACTTTGGTAACTGCAAGTCTCTATATCTCTCATCATAAGCATTAATATGGGAGTGAGTCTTTGACAACCAATATTCTCTCCCCAATTCATCATCCAAATACTCCTAAATGTACAAATTTATGACCAAAAGTAAACAGGTTCAAATATGAAACACAAAAAGACTTTTATAAAGAAAGGTATTTCAGGAATTCTTTTGAATACTATCACTCAAAGTACCATGACACATATGCATAAACCATCAGTATCTTATTGATATCTTATAGAGAAAATATTAAGTGCTTATGATATTACATCAAAACTATCATCAATCTGAATTACTTCTTCAAGACATAAAGGAAACATGAAATCTTCAAAGCGGTAAGTTCCACAACAATTACGAAGTTGATTCATGCATCCCGTATCATAAACAGAAATCTAAAAGTCTGAATTACCGCAATATTTAAAAAACATAATATAACCCTCACGTACAACGTACTTCCGTAAAAACTGATTTATCCCATAAATTTTCTTCTCCGCAAAACAGAATTTAAATTTTGTACACATTCCACCACCGAGAAAGATCGTTAAGTTATTGGCAAATTTTGTACCATGATGATAGTAAAACACATGTGGTACTTCCTGCATAGTAAGGTTATTAATTACTGAAAGACCTCATTTAAGTGATTGACTCCTTATAAAACAAGAACAAAATACAAATATACTAGTGCCCCGAACTCTAACGTATGATCTGTAATAACCTTAAAAAACTTGGCATAATGCTAAACATCATCTTCCTCGCCTGTTAAAATTCAACATGGGAAACAATTTTAAAATCTCAGGTTTTTAAATAGAAGCTGTTATTGAGAAGATACCTCCATAAGTTCCCTCTTTTGGAATGACGGATTCATCAAAAACACGTATTTTAAACTTCAGTGCTTCGTCAGTATGCTGGAGAGCAATGGTATCACCAATTTTAATTTGTATATCTCGAATGAACCAATTTGTTTATCTCGAATGAACCAATTCCACTCTTTAGTTAAAAACTGCGTCAGGAACCCATTTTACATGGATAGGCCATTATTGATCCTCAAAACAAAATGTAATGACTGGAGACTTTTCACATAACCCAATTTTGTCGCAAGTATTTGAATTGATAACCTAGAAGGTACAAAACTATTAGAGACAACACATTAAAAAACACAATGTTTTAAAATGAATATGTAAATATGGACATCTATTTGTTACCTCTGTGAATGATGTGCCCAACAAATGTTTGCCTTCAATAAGTATGTGATGAACAGTACAAAAATTAGTTGTAGCATTATAATAAAACGTGGTACTCAGTCTTTCTAGCTCGATATCAGTCCAGTCAAGTTAGAATCCCATGCCACTTCTGTATATTTCATTTCCGCCGCATACAAATTATATACTTGAAATTTGAACTGCGCCCATCCCTCATATTCCAGTAGAACCATGTGGAAGGGCTTCATTAAGTAGAAATTCATCATATCAGACAGATCTTGGATGCTCTTAGAGTTTCTCGGATATTTTACCATCCAAACAATATTCAAGGGTCTTAACAACTTAACCTCAGCAGGGAGGTGACTACCATAGTTTAAATAAAATGGCAATGGCAGAAACTGCATAATTTGAACAAAGTAAACAAAACAAATACTCTAATGTATAACAATTACTATAACTATTACAATTATCATATAATGAGCAATTGAACTTTAATAAAGTAAAGAGATACATGCTAATACATACCAATTCCCCCCTTTTTATAAAAATCACCCATATTTGTACAAACATAACATATCTGAACTTCTTTTAGATCCATTTCTGCATCAATTTACATTCAATGATCAATCTAACATCAAATTCTTATTCTAACAATGAGAAAATTATAAAAAAAATTGAACAATTACCTCTTTCAGAATAAGTACCCCCGATGAAATGCTATGGATTAGTTATAGTAGTGAATGCAACACTTCAAACTCTAACCATAAATTCCTTGAATCAACTTTAAATTGAAAGAGAGAGTGTATATGTTATGCCTGCTTTCGGTCATGGGCCCAAAATAGGTCCCCATAGGAACAATGAATAGTTGGGCTCTCATGAGTGGGCTAGAATCGTGGATTAATATGACTTGGGCCAGCACATGCGGGCTGGGCTCATGACATGCGGGCTGGGCTCATGACATGCGAGTTGGGCTCACACATATAAGGTGGGCTCACACTTGTCATATGGGCTCTCATACGCGAGCTGGGCTCAGGTGCCCACACACGAGTTGGGCTCAGGTGCCTTCACACGGGCTGGGCTCAGGTTCCCATACATGAGCTGGGCTCAGGTGCCCATACATGAGCTGGGCTCAGGTGCCCAGACGCGAGCTGGGCTCAGGTGCCTTCACGCGGCTGGGCTCAGGTGCCCACACGCGGGCTAGGCCCATGCGCCCACATCTTATGAAAATGAAGGAAATATTGTATTTATTAATTAAAAAGGAAGGCGGTGCAGCCCGAGACAACGAGGTCGGCCCGCATTAAAGGACTTTGTGTGCAACATGGAAAGTGACTCATAGATGACTTAGTTGCTCGTAGATTTCGGGGCTGACATAGGTTGTTCCTACAATTACGGGAAGAAATGCGGAGATGCCGCGAGATTGTAGGAAGCGTGTGGAGCCGGATCGAGATTTACGTGACTAATTGGCTGAAGGCCTGACTTTAATCATGGGCTTGGGCTGCACGGGTTGAAGAACCCTAACCTTAGCCTATGTGACTTGTTTCCCTAAGAACTACGTGAGGCTTAATCCCTATAAATAGGGTACATAGGCACTTGTATGAGACATGAGTCGACACTTGATAGAGAATAACAAAACCCTATTCTTTCTTGAGGAGTCAACATACGAGCTCAGCCACCACCACAGAACAACCTTTCTCCGCCTTCAAACACCGTTCTTGATCCTTATTCCACCCATCAACCTCCACTACACTTTAATACAAAATTCTCCCTATAATATTTGGCGCTAGAAGGAGGAGGGTTTCATCTTAGGGAGAAGAGATGACCAAAGAAGGCAAACAAGCGGTGACACCAGGAAGCGGGGGCAAGAAGGACCAGAAGGAGGTCGAGCACACGGCCCCAGAGAGTCAGGCGCCACCTCCACCAATTACAACCGTGGACGGGCAGGCGGCCATGACATATCTTGAAGGGCTGGTCGATCAGATGAACGAGATCAATGCCCGGATGTCAAGGGTAGAGAAAAGCTCGGTCCGGAATGCCAAACATAAGGCTTGCCGCTTCAAGGTCTCTCAACATAGCTGAAAGGGAAAGTTCCCTAAAAGAGGCTGATTAACATGTTTGATGATGCGGAAACTGAGACCAAGCAGAAGAAAGAGGCATCGTATGGAGAGGAAGACATACCCCAAGATCAGGACGAGCGGGGCAGCTAGATCTTTACGGGATCGGGGCAGAAGCCAGCTTCATCTGAGGCAAGGTCGACTAGCGTGTTAGACCGTGTGGGTAAGAAGCTATGTGAGCACGACCTCAGGCTCAAGTTAGAGAATTGCAAGAAAGAGAGAGAAGGAAAGGATTCCAATGATCAGAGAACCCCAAAAGAAGGGCGTGCGGCGACCCCTCCAAAAAAACGTTAGTACACCCCGCCCAGAAGGAAGAAGCGACATAGACGTAGAAACAATAATGAAGAGGAGTCGCAAGTGCGAGCTAGAGTAAGGGGGAGCCATGATCGACCTCAGGTCTCTCACCACTCGAATAATGTAAACGGTGACAGGGAAGGAAAAATTGTTAGTGTGGGAGACCTAAGGAGGATCTTAGACCAAATGGAGCGAGAGAAGAAGGGACCTCCAACCTCGACGGCTCCTTCTCCGTTCACGGATGCTATTCGATCATCCCCCTTACCTCGAGTATTCAGGCACAACCCTGATCTTCTATTCAATGGTGAAGCCGAGCCGGCGGAATATCTTATACATTTCAACACTGAGATGGAAGTCTACCAGGTGCCGGATTCGACCCGCTGCAGACTCTTCGTGGCGTCACTCAGAGGTGGTTCCCAACAATGGTTCTCCAAGTTGGGACTTGCTAGCATAAGGACATGGTGACAATTGGAGGACTTGTTCGTTAGACAATTTCAGTCCACCCTCCACTACTCACCTCTTGTGGCTACGCTAGCCAACATCAAGCAAAGGGAGGGGGAGCCCCTGGCAGAGTACTTTCATCGGTTCAACGCCGAAGTTCCCAAGGTAAGGGGCGCCAGCAAGGAGACCGTCAAGAACTTCTTGATTGCAGGGTTGAAGGAAGGGTCAAAATTTTGGAAGAGCCTCCAGGAAAGTGAGCCAAGAACCTTGGCCGAATTCTATGAGCAAAACGAACCCTTTAAGATAGTGGAGAAGTCGATGAGGGAACTGAAAATCAGCGAGAACTACAGAGACAAGAGGGACCGATCCTCGAGCCCTGACGAGAGGAGGAAAACATATCGCCGTAGTTCGAGCCCAAAAAAGTCCACCCGGGGCAATGAGACCGCCAAAGATTCGGGAAGATCTTATACAAGCAAATGGCAGACACATACCCCTCCGGTAGCCTCTATCGACCATATATAAGCTATCTATGCTAGAAAGGGGGTATTTAGGAAGGCGTCTCCTCTCACAAACTACAACAAAAGGGATACCTCAAAGTATTGTGCATACCACGAGGCCACGGGGCATGATACGGCTGATTGCAAGTAATTGAAAGATGAAATTGAGACACTGATAAGACAAGGGAAGCTTACTGAGTGGGTTGTCAAGGAGGTTCGGAAGCACAGGGCTGATTATCATACGGTCCCTCCTCCACCCCCAGAGGACAAAGAAAGGATACCTCAGGCCGGAAGCATTCATATTATTCTAGGCGGGTCTCATATTGGCGGAGACAGCCAGGAAGGCGATGGACAGATATGCCCGAAAAGCAAAGGACAAGCCCCTCACCAACGTCAACCATCTGAGCCAAAGGCCCCCGGAGCTCTTTAAAAATGAGATTGATGACATCAGTGTTTAGGGAGAACGATGCCAAATGGGTGCATTACCCTCATACGGATGCCATGGTCATAAAAATGAAGATTGGAACGGTGAATATTCACCGAGCAATGGTGGATACCGGGAGCTCGGCTAACATTTTGACTTATGATGCCTACAAGAAGCTAGGATTGCTGGATAGAGAATTAACCTCGAAAGGTGGACACCTGTACGGGTTCACGGGAAACTCGATCGGAGTAAAAGGGACAATTTGGCTCCCGGTGACCTTAGGGGAAGAGCCATATGTGGCCACCCAAATCGCTATATTTACAGTTGTAGATCAGCCTTGTGCCTACAATGTTATAGTGGGTAGGCCCCTTATGAGGGCAATGAGGATGGTGACCTCGATCCATCACATGACAGTAAAATTCCCAACCCCCATGGGGTAGGCATCTTGAAGAGCTGTCAATATGAATCAAGGGTCTGCTACAACCAGGCACTCAGAGCAGCCGCGTCAGGAAATTCATCAAAGGAGACGATCGAACCGAGTGAAGGAGATGTCCTCATGGAAGAGGCAGAGGGCAGGAAGAGACTACGTCCTGAGGGACCCTAGACTTGTAACTTGATTTCAATCGAGGAATTGCCCGAGAACTATTTCGAGCATATGGGGATTTAGGTGGAACCACGCCCAGGGGCCTTGCTGATGGAAGCCTCTCAGCCCATCATGTCGGTACAGGAAGGGATTGTAGAAGAGGCAAGTGATGAAGAAGAGAGCCCAAAATAAATCACTGCAAGACTCAGGAAAAGGAAGTGAGCACGCGAAGAAACAACAACTACGGATCTGCCCAATAGAATCACTCGTACGGTCACTATGACCTCTGAACGTTTAGGTAAATCCGGTTCGAGCTCACCAGCCCGAGTTCGAGGATCCGGAAGGTTTGACTGTTACGACCGGCATTTTATGTAATATTATTTGTGAATTTGGTATAATATTAAGTCAAATGAAAATATATTCAATGATTGTACGTTTGTGTGAGTGAAAATTTCTGCATTATAAATTTGCTTTGGGTAGTATATGATTTTTCAAAGCAAGAGTTTATTTAATTTCTTTATTTTTGATTTATAAGGAATATTCTAAGCTTTGGAAAAATCTTCTTTTAAAAGGCATTTTGTTCACAAATTTTGAAAATGATTTTATAAAGTCTCTAAAAATACAAGTTAATTTATGGTATAAATTTTATAATTTTTGAATTTTGTATTTTATTTTATAAAAATAAATCATTATAAATTTTAGTTGTCATATTTATCAAATTACATGAATAACCTTGCATGCAAACTCTCTTCTATTTAATCAAAGGGCAAAGAAGACATTCTCAACCCCACTAACTCACATTTTGCTAACCAATTTACCCCTTTACCCTTGCATGCAAATCTACCTAACTATATTGGAGGGTTACTCTTGTAAAATCTCAAACCCAGTCACATTATAGTCAAATCAATGCATAAAAACAAGTCCAAGAAGTGATCATCACCTCACTTCACCCCACCACTTCACTCTCTTCTCCCTCCCTCCTCCCTCACCTCTCGGTTTTTCCCCTCCCCTCTCGGCAACCACCAAAACCGAGCCCCATCCCCTTCTTTCTTCAACTCTCACTCAAACAATCATCTTATATCCAAGTAATTTTACTCCCTATATGTTATTCTTATATATATTTCAAAAGTTTAGAGTGAAAAACCTATGTTTTGACCTTGCATGGTGATGTTTTTGTTAAACTCAAAGTGAACCTCCTTGATTCTTGTGAATCTAAGGCTTTCACCATGAGATATAGTATCATACGGTCAAGAATGGCTAGACATAAGAGTGTTACACTTATGAAATATTGTTCTTACCCTAATCCATTCGGCCATGACTTGATAGGAGCCGAATGGATGGTGTTTTGTTGCCTTGTTGCATTTTTGTGTATTTTGTGATGATAACGTGAATTTTATAGTAAAAGCTTGATAAAACCCTTTTTCATGCTAGTTGATCATTTAGTTGTAATCCATGTTAGGCTTGCATGTTGAATTATGATAAAACTTTATTTGAAAATCATGTTGCTTTGGCTTGAAAGATCTGAAAGCATGCATGCATGTAAATCACTTTTGATTTTTTTTGGAAGTTTTGATCATTTAGATTCATGTTGTTAGTGAGCCTTAATTTCAGTAGGAATAATGTATTAATATTGATTTATACTTCTTATTGCATGGTAATAATTCGTGGTTATCTATTATAAAAAAAATATATATCTTGTTGCTTCAAGAGCCTAAAGGTTTGTGATTTGTAAAGAGTAGTCTCTTTTGTTTTGCCATAGTTGCACCTTAGGTAAGGATGATCTCACCAAGGTTATTTTGAGAAAAAGGGAGTTAGTTCAGTAGAATACCATGTATAAGTCTTTGTTTAAGTTTTGAGTTGTTGTTAGATAGGTTTGTCAAGTCAAAGCCTTGGAAAAATGAGAGTTATAGTTTCTGCAGAAAAAATCAGTTTAGTACCCTGAGGTTTAGAGTGAGTTTTGACCATGTCATTGATGTGCACTTTGAGGCCCAAGCTACCAGAAGTTATTATGGGAAGTATATAATAGGTTTTAGGTGTTGGTTGGAGGTTTGCATGTCATTTGGTTAGGTGCACAAGTAGAATAACAAAATCTGTCCAGCAGGGGACAGTTTTGTTGCAACTTAGAAATAGGGAGATTTGGCCATATCATGGGTAGGCCCTCATTAGACCCAATTGGGCCTTAGTTAGAGGGTATGTCAGAGAAGTTTTTCCAACCATAGTTTATAGGATATGAGCTAGAACCATGTGTCACAAGATAATTCAAGTCAGGGCATTTTCTGCCCAGAAAAATAGGGGAACCTTGGACTTTTAGCTTAGGCCCAAGAAGGCCCAAGCCAGGCCTTTGAGCCACATCAAGCTTGTGAGATGCCCTTAGGTCAGGAGAGTCTTGTGTAAAAATTTTGAAGAAAAACTTGTAGTTTAAGAGTGTCTAATGCACTCAAGAAACCTTAGTTACCATTCTGAAATTTGCACCAGTGAGCACTTTCACTTATCACATAGCTTTAGAACACTTAGAAGTGAGTATTAGGTCGACCACCATAGTTGTAAGATAGTATAAGGTCAGTAGAGCAAAAGGCACAAGTGAGGGTCAATAGGTTTTGGATAATTTAGGAAAGGCACATTGAGTTAGGAAGCCCAAATTTGAAGACTTTGTTTAGTTAGCGACCAAGTGACTTAAGTGGTGAGTCGAGATCATCCAAGCCTAGTGTGGCATTATGGTGTATATGATGTTATTTGGTATTAATATACGATATGTGATTATGTGGCTACGTGTGTACATTTGAAAATATAATGGTGGATATGAATTAAGTGCGTATAGGCCTAAGTGCCATCCATGTTTAATTCCGGGTTGTAAATAGGTTAAGATGGTAAGAATATATTATAATGAGGATTATTATTATTTATGTAGGATCTCGAGATGAGGGAAAACTTGCCATAAAAGTCGAGTGATGCTCCATTTGTTGCTCCTACCAGTTAGACCAGACCAGTCTATCTCAAGGCAAGTGATTCAACTTGACCTTCGTATTTACTGTAAACAGTTCATATATATATCGATGCAATTATCCTGAGTCATTTTGATATATTTAAATCAAGCGTATCTTTTGTTTATCTTTGAGTTACATAGAGATGCCATGAACCCTCGAGTACGTATTGCAAGTAGTTCAAAAGTCTTTCATGATAGTTTAATGCCATGATAAAATAGAGATTTGTTATAATACTTTATTGATCCTTTTGATTATCATGCTATTGATCCCTGAGAAATCTTGATATTGCACCCTGATGCTTTGATTCAACTCTTGAAATAACCTCGATAGAAACTTTATCTTGATACCTAAAAGCCAATCATTTCTTAAATTCATTCATGATTGTTTGATAACCCTATCCTTACCCTAAAGCTTGATACCCTGTTATATCTTGAGCTGATGATCACTTTCTTTATATTTTAACACCTCTATCCTATTGGAACCAGTGATGCTTATCTTCTTGATGTTCTAATACCTATACCTTGTCTACAACCATTGCTTTAAGCCTAGTTTGGAATTACTCTTTCATATTATCCAATAGCCTTGCTCAATTTCCTTGTCAAAGTTCTTGTTTATGGAAACCTCTCAATTACCCTAATATAGTAAAGTCTAGTGGATCATGGCCCTGAGATTTAGTGTCATATTTCCAGTGTTTCAAGTTGATCTATAATCCCTTGATAAAAATGATTACAGTCGAAAGAGATTTTGTCATAAATCGGCATCAGTTTTTAAAATGATTAAAATGTGGATTTTTCAGTCCCAAAGGGGGATAAATGTTTTCTTTGAATGGTGGATCTGGACTGAGACGCGAGTCCTTTCCACACTTATATTAGGCTTAAAAGTTGCCTAGGGATTCCCAATAATGTTTTAGAACCCAGCGAGGTTCGGGATTACTTCGCGGCTGATCACCGGCTGTAATCCGTAGCGTCATAAAATGATTTTGATTAAGAATGATTTTAAAATTGTTTTGATGCAAGTATAATGATGCCAACTCACTTAAGTTTTATCTCTCGTTATCATTGATTATGTCTTTCCATTGTCATTCCTAAAGGTATATCTCGATTTATGTTTTGCGTTGTACTGTTAGCACTTGTTGAGCTTTTGGCTCACTTCTTGCTTTACCCTGATATTACAGCTAGCAGCTATGGTTAGATTCAAGCAGACTGCCCGTAAGACCTGTGATGCTGATGCTTATGTTCGAGCTCAGGTAGAATAAGTAATAATAGCTGTGAGGATTCGGTATTTGTAATCAGATGTAATAGCTGGTAGTGATGGGCTGTTCCAAACCCTAAACTGTAAGATCTTGGATTGGTTGTGTATCCTTCATTAAAATGATGTAATAGCTATATTTATTTCGCTATTTAAGTTGGGGGTGTGACAGGTTTTGGTATCAGAGCTACGGTTTAGAGTCCCTGGACAGCCCAAATAGGTTATAGGATTTGTGTGTAGGTTATAGATATTATGCGAGAGAGTAGGTTAAGTAAATTATTATTAATACTCCTCTTATTGGTTGTCAGCAAAGGGCGCATTCCTCGTCATCCTCTGGGTCGGACGACACTATTGCTTTCTCCGTGTATGCTGAGTTGAGGCGCGAGTTCGACATGCTTCAGGGCAAGTACGACTGACTGATAGACCAACTGAAGAACGTGTATCCGGACAGCCGAAACTACGAAGGGAAGCCCAAGGAGAAGATGATTGCGAGACTTGAGACCTTGGTTCAGTACGTCAACACTAAGCTTGAGGAGATGCCAGCACACCGGGACCGTACCAGCCAGTATGTCATTCAGATGGTGGCGGATGAGCTCCAGAGCATTGTGAAGACGCTTCGAGAGGAAAAGACTACCAAGCTCTGTTCAGATGGAGTGGAGCCTTAGTTCTTTCCATTTACCTTTCATGTTGTTGTACTATCAGACTCTATGGAATCCCCAGTTGTTTCCGTCTTTCCTTTAAATAAGCCTGTTATTCCTAGAATCAGACTATGTCCCAATCCTATGTACTGTGACCTTTAAAATTTCAATAATTATGTGCTATTGTTCCATTTGCTCTCAACTGTTATTTTATGTTTTTATCATCATATCTGCTTAATTTGGAAACTTGACCCCATATGTAAATGAGAGTGCCATGCGATACCCTCGAATCATTTTATCATTCATATATGTTATGACACAACTCTTATTTCAGGATCATGCCTCCCAAAAAGAAGAAGCCAACAACCACCTTCACCACAGACCCAAACATTCTTCGACTACTGGAAACCTTGCAATAGCAAACCAATGCTATAGCTCAACAACAACTAACTCTTCAACAACGAATTGAAAACCAAGATAACCGTGAGCCACACCAACCACCTGAACCACCAGTACCACCTAGACAAATTATCACTTTCAAAGCTTTTCAGAATGTGAATCCACCTGTATTTCATGATACCACTGATCCAGTGATAGCAAACACATGGATCAAGGAGATGGAAAGGGCTTTTGAGTTGGTACAGTTAGGAGAAGATCAGAAGATGCCGTATGCCACTTACTTCTTGAAGGGAGAAGTCATCTATTGGTGGGAATCAGTAAAAGCTATGGAAGTCACTCAGCAGGTTTCTTGGGAGAGATTTAAGAAGTTATTTCTGGACAAGTATTACCCTAAGTACATGCAGAATCAGATGGAGCTAAAATTTCTTGAGTTAAAGCAAGGGAACATGACTGTACTGGAATATGAGAAGAAGTTCACTGAGTTGTCAAGGTTTGTGACAAAGTATACTAGCACTGAGGAAGAAAAAGCAAAGAAATTTCAGCAAGGATTGGAGCCTTGGATCAGAGATAGGGTGGCTATGTTTGAGCTTGAAACTTATGCGGGAGTAGTACAGAAAGCTGCTCTGATTGAGAATAATGGGATGCAGTCAAGGAAAGAGAGGGATAACAAGAAGAGGAAGGTTCCATTTTATGGAGAAAAGTCTGAAGCTGGAAGTTCGCAAGATCGGAATATAAAGAGGATTGGTTTCCAGAAGGGCGGAAATTTTCAAAGGAAGGGAAATTTGGGCAAAAGGCAAGAATCAAAAGGGAACAATCAGGCAAGCCAAGGGCAAGTTGGAGAAAACAGGTTCCAGAGGCCAGAATGTAAGCACTGTGGAAGAAGGCACCCCGGAGTATGCAATAAGCTGAGTATGACCTGTTATAGGTGCAATCAGAAGGGACATTTGGCAAACGAGTGCAAGATGCCGAAGCCAGGAGTTACGTGTTACAAGTGTGGGAAGACTGGATACATGGCTAGGGAGTGTAAGGCAACAGGACCAGTCAGAGCTCTGATGAACGTGGCAAGTACCAGTGCAAGCGTGCCAGCTGAGGTATTGGCATTACCTCCACCACCCGCACCAACCCCGCAAGCAACAGCAAGGACATTTGATCTAAAGATGAAAGATGCTGTTCAGAATTCTGAGGTGATAGCAGGTACACTTTTATTCAATAATGTCAAAGCTAAAGTATTGATTGATTCGGGAGCAACAAGATCTTTCATATCAGAATCTTTCGTTGATAAGCTCCAATGTGATAAAACGGTTATGAGTGAGGTAGTAAATGTGGTAATTGCGAACCAAGAGAAGATTCCTGTGAATCAATTTTGTCCAAAATGTGAGATTGATATTTCGGGATATAAGTTCTCAGCCGACTTGATACTCTTCAAGCTGGGAGAGTTTGATATAATTTTAGGAATGGATTGGTTAGGAGAGAATAGCGCTCAGATAAATTGTAAGACCAAGAGAGTGTATTTAAAGACGAAGAGTGGAGAGAAGGTAGTATTTAAGGGGCAGAGGCAAGAGCAACTATTTCTTATAATTATTCAGGCTAAGAAGTTACTTAGAAAAGGTTGTGAGTCGTTCCTAGCATATGTAGTGGATTCAGAGAGAGGCAGCCCCAGCATGGAAGATATTCCTGTAGTTAATGAGTTCCCCGATGTGTTTCCCGACGAACTACCAGGCTTACCACCAGATCGACAAATTGAGTTCGAGATCAACCTTGCTCCAGGCACGGAACCAGTTTCAAGGGCTCCGTATAGGATGGCACCAGCAGAAATGAAAGAGTTGGCGAGCCAGCTACAAGAATTATTGGATAAGGGAGTGATACGACCAAGTACGTCGCCATGGGGAGCACCTGTTCTCTTTGTGAAGAAGAAAGATGGGAGTATGCGTCTATGCATAGATTACCGGGAGTTGAATAAAGTAACGATCAAGAACCGCTACCCGCTACCAAGGATAGATGACCTTTTTGATCAGTTAAAGGGAGCAAAATGCTTTTCGAAGATTGATTTGAGATCGGGATACCATCAATTAAAGATCAAGGAAGAAGATATTCCCAAGACCGCATTTAGGACCAGATATAGGCATTATGAATTCCTAGTAATGCCGTTTGGATTGACCAACGCCCCGGCCGCATTTATGGATCTGATGAATCGAGTATTTAAGAAGTATTTGGATAAATTTGTCGTGGTATTTATTGATGACATCCTTATTTATTCTAAGTCGGAAGAAGAACATAAGCAGCACCTCTGGATAGCATTGGAGATACTCCGACAAGAGAAGTTGTATGCCAAGTTTACCAAATGTGAGTTTTGGTTAAAGGAAGTTCAATTTTTGGGGCATGTTATTGGAAATGAGGGAGTTAAAGTGGATCCGGCGAAGATTGAGGCAGTTATGAGTTGGGAGAGGCCAAAGACTCCTACGGAAGTGCGAAGTTTTCTAGGATTGGCCGGATACTATAGAAGATTCGTCAAGGATTTCTCGAAGATCGCCACGCCATTGACCAAGTTAACCAGAAAGAATCAAAAGTTTGAATGGAGTGCAGAATGTGAAAATAGCTTTCAAGAGTTAAAACAGAAGTTGGTAACAGCTCCGGTGTTGGTACTTCCAGATGATCAAGGGAATTTTGTAATATTCAGCGACGCTTCACATAAGGGTTTGGGTTGTGTGTTGATGCAACACAGTAAGGTAATAGCATATGCGTCAAGACAGTTGAAGCCGCACGAGTTAAAGTATCCGACGCATGACTTGGAACTAGCCGCCATAGTGTTCGCACTCAAGATTTGGAGACACTATCTCTATGGAGAGAAGTGTGAAATCTACACGGATCACAAGAGTTTAAAGTACATTTTTACTCAGAAAGAGCTCAATATGAGGCAGAGGAGATGGCTGGAATTGATCAAGGACTATGACTGTTCGATAAATTACCATCCTGGAAAGGCGAACGTAGTGGCCGATGCGCTGAGTCGGAAGGAGAGATTGAATATGATGATAACATCAAAAGAGTTATCTGAAGAAATCGGAAAATTTGAATTGGAACTTTGTGCTTATGGGAAAGTCAAAGAAGTTTGTCGTGCAATGACCTTTCAGCCAACACTAATGGAAAAGATAAAGAAGTGTCAAGAGGAAGTAATGGAAAAAGAGAAAAATCAGTTATCTGGAGAAGAGATTAATACTAAAAGGGATGAGCAAGGAATACTAAGGTTTTCATCCAGAATATGGATTCCTCATGTACCTGAATTAAAGAATAAGATCCTCCGTGAAGCCCACCATTCGAAATTTTCAATCCACCCGGGAAGCACCAAGATGTATCAAGACTTAAAGAAGAACTTTTGGTGGCCAAATATGAAGCGAGACGTGGCAGAATGGGTTGCGAAGTGCTATACTTGTCAGAAAGTAAAGGCAGAACATCAACGACCAAGCGGATTAATTCAGCCCCTGAAGATTCCAGAATGGAAATGGGAAAATATCGCTATGGACTTTATAGTAGGACTACCGCGAACAAAATCCGGACATGACGCAATATGGGTTATAATTGATCGTCTTACGAAGTCGGCGCATTTCCTTCCAATAAATGAGAAGTCGTCACTGGACAAGTTGGTTCATCTGTATGTGCACGAAATCGTATTAAGGCATGGAGTACCCGTATCAATAGTTTCAGACAGAGATCCCCGATTTAACTCGAGATTCTGGAAGCAATTCCAGGAATGTCTTGGCACGAAGTTGAATATGAGCACGGCGTATCACCCGCAGACTGATGGTCAGAGCGAAAGGACGATTCAAACAATCGAAGATATGTTGCGCAGTTGTGCAATCGATTTTGCAGGAAGTTGGGATGACCACCTGCCATTGATTGAATTCTCATATAACAACAGCTATCATTCCAGTATCGGCATGCCACCATATGAAGCTTTGTACGGGCGAAAATGTAGATCACCAACAAGTTGGGATGAAGTAGGAGAAGGAAGAATTCTCGGCTCAGAATTGGTACAACAGTTGCATGACTCGGTCAAGTTAATTCAGAAAAGGTTGCTTGCTGCTCAAGATAGACAGAGGAAGTATGCGGATCCAGCGCGTAAGGATGTTCAATTCCAAATTGGCGAAGCTGTGTTGCTAAAGGTGTCACCTAGGAAAGGGTTGATGAGATATGGCAAGAAAGGAAAGTTAGCACCTAGATACATAGGTCCTTTTGAGATTTTGAATCAAGTAGGAAAGGTGGCCTACGAGTTGGCCTTACCACCTCAGTATCGGCATGTGCATAATGTGTTCCATGTGTCGTTACTTAAGAAATATAATCCTGACACTAGCCATGTGATAGAATATGAACCCGTAGAAATTCAGGCAGGACCTGTCATTTGTGGAGCAACCGGTTAAAATACTCGACTGGCAAGTAAAGAGTCTTAGAAATAAGTCAGTAAAGTTAGTAAAAGTACTTTGGAGGAACCCTAATGTCGAAGAGTCGACTTGGGAGTTAGAGTCTGATATGCGTTCCCGGTATCCTCATCTGTTCTCTTAGATTCTGGGGACAGAATCCCTTAAGGGGGAGAGGATGTTACGACCGGCATTTTATGTAATATTATTTGTGAATTTGGTATAATATTAAGTCAAATGAAAATATATTCAATGATTGTACGTTTGTGTGAGTGAAAATTTCTGCATTATAAATTTGCTTTGGGTAGTATATGATTTTTCAAAGCAAGAGTTTATTTAATTTCTTTATTTTTGATTTATAAGGAATATTCTAAGCTTTGGAAAAATCTTCTTTTAAAAGGCATTTTGTTCACAAATTTTGAAAATGATTTTATAAAGTCTCTAAAAATACAAGTTAATTTATGGTATAAATTTTATAATTTTTGAACTTGTATTTTATTTTATAAAAATAAATCATTATAAATTTTAGTTGTCATATTTATCAAATTACATGAATAACCTTGCATGCAAACTCTCTTCTATTTAATCAAAGGGCAAAGAAGACATTCTCAACCCCACTAACTCACATTTTGCTAACCAATTTACCCCTTTACCCTTGCATACAAATCTACCTAACTATATTGGAGGGTTACTCTTGTAAAATCTCAAACCCACTCACATTATAGTCAAATCAATGCATAAAAACAAGTCCAAGAAGTGATCATCACCTCACTTCACCCCACCACTTCACTCTCTTCTCCCTCCCTCCTCCCTCACCTCTCGGTTTTTCCCCTCCCCTCTCGGCAACCACCAAAACCGAGCCCCATCCCCTTCTTTCTTCAACTCTCACTCAAACAATCATCTTATATCCAAGTAATTTTACTCCCTATATGTTATTCTTATATATATTTCAAAAGTTTAGAGTGAAAAACCTATGTTTTGACCTTGCATGGTGATGTTTTTGTTAAACTCAAAGTGAACCTCCTTGATTCTTGTGAATCTAAGGCTTTCACCATGAGATATAGTATCATAGGGTCAAGAATGGCTAGACATAAGAGTGTTACACTTATGAAATGTTGTTCTTACCCTAATCCATTCGGCCATGACTTGATAGGAGCCGAATGGATGGTGTTTTGTTGCCTTGTTGCATTTTTGTGTATTTTGTGATGATAACGTGAATTTTATAGTAAAAGCTTGATAAAACCCTTTTGCATGCTAGTTGATCATTTAGTTGTAATCCATGTTAGGCTTGCATGTTGAATTATGATAAAAATTTATTTGGAAATCATGTTGCTTTGGCTTGAAAGATCCGAAAGCATGCATGCATGTAAATCACTTTTGATTTTTTTTGGAAGTTTTGATCATTTAGATTCATGTTGTTAGTGAGCCTTAATTTCAGTAGGAATAATGTATTAATATTGATTTATACTTCTTATTGCATGGTAATAATTCGTGATTATCTATTATAAAAAAAATATATATCTTGTTGCTTCAAGAGCCTAAAGGTTTGTGATTTATAAAGAGTAGTCTCTTTTGTTTTGCCATAGTTGCACCTTAGGTAAGGATGATCTCACCAAGGTTATTTTGAGAAAAAGGGAGTTAGTTCAGTAGAATACCATGTATAAGTCTTTGTTTAAGTTTTGAGTTGTTGTTAGATAGGTTTGTCAAGTCAAAGCCTTGGAAAAATGAGAGTTATAGTTTCTGCAGAAAAAATCAGTTTAGTACCCTGAGGTTTAGAGTGAGTTTTGACCATGTCATTGATGTGCACTTTGAGGCCCAAGCTACCAGAAGTTAGTATGGGAAGTATATAATAGGTTTTAGGAGTTGGTTGGAGGTTTGCATGTCATTTGGTTAGGTGCACAAGTAGAATAACAAAATCTGTCCAGCAGGGGACAGTTTTGTTGCAACTTAGAAATAGGGAGATTTGGCCATGTCATGGGTAGGCCCTCATTAGGCCCAATTGGGCCTTAGTTAGAGGGTATGTCAGAGAAGTTTTTCCAACCATAGTTCATAGGATATGAGCTAGAACCATGTGTCACAAGATAATTCAAGTCAGGGCATTTTCTACCCAGATAAACAGGGGAACCTTGGACTTTTAGCTTAGGCCCAAGAAGGCCCAAGCCAGGGCCTTTGAGCCACATCAAGCTTGTGAGATGCCCTTAGGTCAGGAGAGTCTTGTGTAAAAATTTTGAAGAAAAACTTGTAGTTTAAGAGTGTCTAATGCACTCAAGAAACCTTAGTTACCATTCTGAAATTTGCACCAGTGAGCACTTTCACTTATCACATAGCTTTAGAACACTTAGAAGTGAGTATTAGGTCGACCACCATAGTTGTAAGATAGTATAAGGTCAGTAGAGCAAAAGGCACAAGTGAGGGTCAATAGGTTTTGGATAATTTAGGAAAGGCACATTGAGTTAGGAAGCCCAAATTTGAAGACTTTGTTTAGTTAGCGACCAAGTGACTTAAGTGGTGAGTCGAGATCATCCAAGCCTAGTGTGGCATTATGGTGTATATGATGTTATTTGGTATTAATATACGATATGTGATTATGTGGCTACGTGTGTACATTTGAAAATATAATGGTGGATATGAATTAAGTGCGTATAGGCCTAAGTGCCATCCATGTTTAATTTCGGGTTGTAAATAGGTTAAGATGGTAAGAATATATTATAATGAGGATTATTATTATTTATGTAGGATCTCGAGACGAGGGAAAAATTGCCATAAAAGTCGAGTGAAGCTCCAGTTGTTGCTCCTACCAGTCAGACCAGACCAGTCTATCTCAAGGCAAGTGATTCAACTTGACCTTCGTATTTACTGTAAACAGTTCATATATATATCGATGCAATTATCCTGAGTCATTTTGATATATTTAAATCAAGCGTATCTTTTGTTTATCTTTGAGTTACATAGAGATGCCATGAACCCTCGAGTACGTATTGCAAGTAGTTCAAAAGTCTTTTATGATAGTTTAATGCCATAATAAAATAGAGATTTGTTATAATACTTTATTGATCCTTTTGATTATCATGCTATTGATCCCTGAGAAATCTTGATATTGCACCCTGATGCTTTGATTCAACTCTTGAAATAACCTCGATAGAAACTTTATCTTGATACCTAAAAGCCAATCATTTCTTAAATTCATTCATGATTGTTTGATAACCCTATCCTTACCCTAAAGCTTGATACCCTGTTATATCTTGAGCTGATGATCACTTTCTTTATATTTTAACACCTCTATCCTATTGGAACCAGTGATGCTTATCTTCTTGATGTTCTAATACCTATACCTTGTCTACAACCATTGCTTTAAGCCTAGTTTAACATTACTCTTTCATATTATCCAATAGCCTTGCTCAATTTCCTTGTCAAAGTTCTTGTTTATGGAAACCTCTCAATTACCCTAATATAGTAAAGTCTAGTGGATCATGGCCCTGAGATTTAGTGTCATATTTCCAGTGTTTCAAGTTGATCTATAATCCCTTGATAAAAATGATTACAGTCGAAAGAGATTTTGTCATAAATCGGCATCAGTTTTTAAAATGATTAAAATGTGGATTTTTCTGTCCCAAAGGGGGATAAATGTTTTCTTTGAATGGTGGATCTGGACTGAGACGCGAGTCCTTTCCACACTTATATTAGGCTTAAAAGTTGCCTAGGGATTCCCAATAATGTTTTAGAACCCAGCGAGGTTCGGGATTACTTCGCGGCTGATCACCGGCTGTAATCCGTAGCGTCATAAAATGATTTTGATTAAGAATGATTTTAAAATTGTTTTGATGCAAGTATAATGATGCCAACTCACTTAAGGTTTATCTCTCGTTATCATTGATTTTGTCTTTCCATTGTCATTCCTAAAGGTATATCTCGATTTATGTTTTGCGTTGTACTGTTAGCACTTGTTGAGCTTTTGGCTCACTTCTTGCTTTACCCTGATATTACAGCTAGCAGCTATGGTTAGATTCAAGCAGACTGCCCGTAAGACCTGTGATGCTGATGCTTATGTTCGAGCTCAGGTAGAATAAGTAATAATAGCTGTGAGGATTCGGTATTTGTAATCAGATGTAATAGCTGGTAGTGATGGGCTGTTCCAAATCCTAAACTGTAAGATCTTGGATTGGTTGTGTATCCTTCATTAAAATGATGTAATAGCTATATTTATTTCGCTATTTAAGTTGGGGGTGTGACATTGACAATCACAGAAGTAGGAAAAACCAGTGAGGCTCGGGCAGACTTAGACCCAAGAATGCCCCCAATGGTCGAAAGGGCTGGGGCCGTAGAGGACACAATTCCAATCTTGGTAGACCCGAACGATCCTTCCAAAGTACTCAGAATAGGCTCTAACTTAAGTCCTGACTTAAGGGAAGATTTAGGCCCAATTCTTGAGGAGAAATTTGGATGTCTTTGCATGGTCATACACTGATATGATAGGAATTTACCCGAATGACATGTGCCACCGGCTCAACTTGGACCCGAAAAAGAAGGGGGTCAGACAGAAGAGGCGTCTGATTAGTGGAGAGAGGGCAGAGGCCCTCAAAGAAGAGGTGGATATACTGATGCAGGCAGGGCTTGTAAGGAAAGCCTTCTACCCCATGTGGCTGGCCAACCCAGTGCTTGTCAAGAAACCAAATGGCAAATGGAGGCCATGTGTGGACTTCACCGACCTAAACAAAGCTTGCCCGAAGGATAGTTTTCCTCTACCCCGAATTGACCAGCTGGTTGATTCCACAGATGGGCACGCACTACTTAGCTTTATGGATGCTTATTCAGGATATAACCAAATCTTAATATATGGGCTAGATCAGGAGCACACTTCCTTTATTACTGATCGGGGCCTCTATTGTTATATCGGGATGCCCTTCGGGCTCCTTAACGCTGGGGCAACCTATCAAAGGTTAGTAAACAAGATGTTCAAACATTATTTGGGGAAAACTATGGAGGCCTATGTAAATGATATGCTTTTGAAGTCAAAGGAAGCAAAGGATCATGTCCGCCATCTATCAGAAATATTCTAGATCCTAAGGGAGTACATGATGAAGCTCAATCCCCAGAATTGTGTGTTCGGGGTCGAGTCAGGGAAGTTTTTGGGATTTATTGTCAACAATAGGGGCATTGAGGCCAACCCCGCCAAGATACGAGCCCTACTCGAGATGAGATCCCCCCGACGGGTGAAAGACGTCCAAAGTTTAATGGGGCGAGTGGCTGCCTTAAACCGCTTCAGTCTCAAAGTCTTCCAACAAATGCCAGGAGTTCTTTAAAGCAATTAAAGGAGTGGGGAGGAATTTTGAGTGGACAGAATAGTGTGAGGAAGCCTTTCAGAACATAAAGAAGCATCTCAGCAGCCCTCCAATGTTGTCCAACCCAAAGGCAAGTGAGACACTGGTCCTATACTTGGCCGTCTCTGACTTTGCGGTAAGTGCGGTATTGGTTCAAGAGGAGGATGGTATCCAACTTCCTAGTATATTATGTGAGTAAAAGGCTAGCCAACGCGGAGATCGGTACACAAGCCTCGAGAAATTAGCATATGCTCAGATCCTGGCCTCCCGAAAGCTCAGGCCCTATTTTCAGGCGTACAGGATAGAAGTACGAACCTCCTACCCCCTCAGGCAAGTAATGCATAAACCGGAGTCTTCTGGTCGAATGATGAAGTGGACGGTTGAGCTCGTCCAGTTCGAGGTGGATTATAAGCCAAGGACCGCAATCAAAGGCCAAGCCCTGGCCGATTTTATGCTGGAATTTCCTCCACATCAAGAAGTGGAGCAGGGAGCACTTGTTGTCATACCTAGTGCAGAAGAGGTCGGGATGGAAAGCTAAAATAGTGCCTCATTGTGGAGCCTATTTATGGATGGAGCCTCTAATGGGGATGAGGCAGGAGCTGGAATTGAGCTAATCAGCCCAGAGGTGCACAAGATCAGACGCGCGACCCATCTGGCCTTTCATGCAACCAACAATAACGCTGATTATGAGGCCCTGATCAATGGTCTCCAGCTAGCTCTGGAAATAAAGGTGGAGAATTTGAATGTGTTTAGTGACTCCATGATCATGGTCTATCAGATAAACGGTGGGTATCAAGCTAAGGGGATAAGAATAGAGCTTTACCTGAAGTGTGCGCAGAGGATAATTGAAAGATTCAACGAGGCGAGGCTGGAACTAATTCCGCGCGGGCAGAATGAAGGCACGGACGAACTGGCCAAGCTTGGCTCGTGTCGGGAGGCCACATTGTTAGGAGTCGTTCCCCTTGATATACAGAGGCAGCCTAGTGTGCCCGAGCACGAGGTGGGCAGCCTCAGTGATAACCTCGACCCCACGTGGATGACACATATCTTAGCCTACATAAAAGAAGGATCACTCCCAGATGAAAAGAATGAATCAAGAAGAATAAAATACAAGGCAGCCCGCTATGTGATATATGATGGGGTCCTATACGGAAGAGGGTTCAGTGTGCCCCTCCTCAAGTACATAGATCGGGATGAATACAATTATATCCTAAGGGAAGTAAACGAGGGAATCTGTGGCAATCACTCCGGGGGAAGCTCTCTAGCTCAGAAAATCCTCTGTTAGGGTTACTATTAGCCAATGCTGAAAAAAGACGCCTTCGAATTCTCCCTGAGCTTGTGATAAGTGTCAGCGTTATGCCAATTTTTACAACAGCCCCGTGGCCCCTCTCACATCCCTCATGAGCCCTTGGCCCTTCACTATGTGGGGAATTGATCTGATTGGGGAAATCCCGAAGGCCAAGGGAGGTGTCAAGTATGGGGTTGTTGCGGTAGATTACTTCACTAAGTGAGTAGAGGCCGAGCCTCTAGCCACTATCACAGTAAAAAAGCTTAAGGAATTTGTGCATAGGACCATTGTATGCCGCTATGGCATCCATTAAAAGTTAATATCTAATAACGGGAAGTAATTCGATAGCAAGGAAATGCAGGAATTTTATGGGCAGCTGGGAATTCAGAAGAGTTTTAGTGCAGTTTTCCACCCTCAAAAAATGCAATGGGCAAACGGAGGCTGTTAATAAAATCATTAAGCACACCTTGAAGGCAAAGCTTGAAGAGAAGAAAGGGACATAGCCAGAGGAGCTCACACAGGTCTTGTGGTCTTACAACACGACCCCCCGAACTAGAACTAGAGAGACCCCTTTCTCTTTGGTGTATGGGATGTGAAGCTATGGTGCCCGTTGAGGTAGGGGCAGGATCTTTTCGGAGCGACAACTATGACTCAGAGGCAAATGAGATCAACCATCGGCTCTATTTGGACATGATCAAAGAAACTCGGGAAGATGCTCAGATCAGGATAACAGCATATCAGCAGAGGATAGTAAGGCACTACAACAGTAAGGTTCGAGCCCGAACTTTTAAGGTGGGAGATTTGGTTCTGTGCCGGGTCATGCCAAACACCAAGGTGGTGAGTCACGAAGTCTTTGGGGCAAATTGGGAAGGCCCTACAAGATAAAATCAGTGCTCTGGGAGAGAACCTACCACCTCAATGATATGCAAGACAAGGATCCCGAGAGCCTGGAACGCGGAACACCTCCGCAAGTATTATCAGTAATATGATTCTTCTCAGACTTAGTATTATCTTAAATATTCCTAAGTCTCGGGGGGTAGTGCCATATAGGTGCCTCCTTGAGACCACAAAGCATGTAATTCTTTCACTTTCCATTATCTATGAATAAAACGATTGATATCTATTTGTGTCCTTGATATTTTAACTCATGTTGATAGATTAAAATATCCAGTAGGGGAGCCCATCCTTGGGAGCCCATGCGAGGACAAAATAGTTGTTTTATTAACATGCTACAATCATAAGTCAAGTCAGGCCCCGACCCGCTTCACAACAAGTCTATGAAACGAGCTGGGCCCCGACCCGCTTGGAAAAGTAATGAGCACAAAGCAGATTAAAGATGAAGATAAAAATATGAAAATAGTGAGAGGCGCCTGAAAACCCCCTTAACTGACTTAAAAGTTAGAAGCGGCCACGATACGAGCCCATATTCTTGGGCTCGCAGGGTGATAGATGCGGGCTGGGAGCCCATCCCTCTATCAAGTATGGATATTTTCCATATATGGCCAGGGTCACATTGTGCGAGGAGAGAGCACAGGAACAAGATGCGAGTCCCTGAGCCCGGCTCGCTAATGAAAGTACACATACAACACTTATAAGTTAGTAATGGTACGAGCGTGTTCTATTTAAAACATCATTTACTGTATTTGATTGAACAATGATGTAAGCTGATGAGCTCGGCTCGCTGTGAAGATTTAACATTCGCCATACGCGGCCAGGGTTATGATAGCTTTTGGTCAGTAGGGGCATGGTAAGTTTACACAAAATTAAGAAAACCAGCTAGCACAATAAATATAAATGCGGGCACAAAAGACTTGGCATTTTATACAAAATAGGTTATACCCCAAGGCAGAATATTTCAAATACAAACGCGAGGCGGGAAGGGTGCCCGCTTACCCATTCAAAAGTCTATTCTCGAAATAAAATTAAACTAAGGCTTATCAGCCTCTACCTCCTTACGAGCTTCATCAGCTGCGAACCGGGCCTGCTCAGCTATGAGCCTGGCCTCCTCAGCAATCTGAGCGTCCCTTTCCACCTCCAGCTTCAGCTTCACAGCGTGCCTAGCTGTACTAGCGCCCAGAGCACCCCAATCAAAGTCAGGAACCTTGCTGATAAAGATTTTCATGAAATTTCTAGCCCCTAGGTTCATGGCATCAGCGAGGGCGGCCTCACGGCCCGCGGTCAAGGTAGAAACTGACTCCTCCAGCTCGAGCACCTTCTCCTCGAGGCCATCCTTCTCCTTCTTCCACGTATCCTGCGGCCATGTCATGAGTCTCCTTCTATTCCCTTAATGTCTTCTCATGAGCAGCATTCAGGTCAAGCATCTTCTGATTATAGTTATTCACCAGCTTAACTTTCTTTTTCCCGTGCTCGGTGACCTTGCTCTGAAGAGACTTGACCTTAGAGTCGAGCTTTATGTTGGTCTGGCTGAGGGCTCGCATTTCTCGAGTCTTAGACAACTGACAATAATACCCTCAGTCGCGGCCCGGGTCAGTGCATCGTTGTTGGCCTCAAGAGAAGAAGAAGACCAATTCTTCACATCCTGGTCGCTGATGTGAGCTTGAGCGAGCTGGCCAAATATGGTCGTGACCGTGTTGACAGAAGAAGAAGTGGGGAGAGGGGCATCCGATGGAGCAGCTTTTTTCGGGTCAGGCTCGCCAGTTTTTCCCTCTTTGTGGCCTCGATGCCTTTTCAGCCGAGGAGAAGGCCCTGAGCCCCTTAGATGCTCAGTAATAGTAGTCATAGTGGGCTGGTGGGTTAACCTGGGAGCGATCCCCTATGGCCGCAGCCGCGGGCTGAACTTGGCCCGAGGTCGCGGCTTGCTCAGCCTCTTCCATAAAGGGAATAGGGGAAAAGGCCATTTCTGAAAAGAAGATAATAAAGTGATACATTAATCACAACAAGGTACAATGGAGAGAAGAGATGCGAGCAGATAATAACTGCAGGAAATTAAAATACAATGTAAAGTGAGATGCGTGCCGGAAATGTAAACATGCGAGCACACGGGCTCGCACGTGCGGGCCCGATGTTCTTACCCTTTCTGGTTCTTTTCTTTGGCTTCTTCTTTTGGGGAGTCAGCCTCACTCCTTCTTTCAAAAACCCACACGCGACCAGGTTTGAGGTCGTTATAAGTTTTTTGATATCCCTGTCCGCCATGGGAAGTCCCAGAAGGCTATCCGTGTTCATCTTTTCCTGTCCAGCAAGGACAGTGCGAGGCGGGGTGGCTGGAGATGAGTAAAAATATTTTTTGTTAAGAAAGGACTATTGTGAAGAAAAGGAATACGGCCAGGGAGAACTTACATGGATTATAATAAAAGTGAGTCTGGACTCGAGGCACCTCGTGGATATAGAAGTAGGGGCTCTTCCATTTTCCTGAGTTGTTCGGCCCGTTGTGGATGAGGTACTTCTTGTTGAAGCACGGCCAGACAGAGAGGTAGAAATACCCAAAGTCATTGGGAGAGTGCTTCAAATTGAGGAAATAACCCAGCTACCTCGCGGTTAGAGGAGGGTACCCATATTTATGGTACATGATGTATAGTGCGAGGGAGGCCCGATATCCATTTGGGTTAATCTGAAGGTGTGTGAGCTGGTAGTACTCGCAAATATCCTTAATGAAAGGATGGAGGGGAGAGGATATTCCTAGCCTTAGTAGAAAGGTGGACAAAATCATGCGAGGCACCCTGCCTCCATTCTCCGGATGATTGAATCTATAGCATCTCATGTGCGGCAAGGGCAAGACAATATGACCCTCGAACTGGAACTGCTCGATATGCGCATCCAAGTGCTTCTGAGTAAGCGAGGTGGGCAGTTCGCGGAAAGCGAGCACCTTTATTTCCTCGGCCGTAGTAGAACTCTCCTACCTATCTGGGATGATCTGTTTTCTGAAAATGACCTCACCCTCAAGTTTAGGATGAGCAGGAGGCACATAAGGCTCAGGAGAAGCCGCGGGGACATAGTTGTAATTGAAAATCTTAAATTGACTTATAACATCTACCACCTCCTCGCTTTGAGGGGAATCATAAGACCAATGCGAGCCTTCTTCTTCACCCTCGAGCCCCAAGATGGGATACTTTGCGGGAACAGGCTCTTTCCCTTTTTTGGTATCATAATATGCCCTCCCTAGGTCGCTGTCAGTGAACTCCGAGTCGACATGAATGGGGTTGAGGTTATTGGCTGCCGCTTACCTAAGGCGGGCCGCCCTCTCTTCAACCATCTCTCTTAAAATCTCCTCAGCTCATTCTTTGTCCAAAGGAGCGGGCTCGCGGTTTAAAAGTTCCTCCACCCCGAGGGAGGCTGGTATCTTGGAAAGGTCCACGGGCCTATTTCTCCAATCGTAAATATTCCTCTCCCTGGTGTAGTCTTCAGCGTTAGGGTTGAGGTGAATATCCAGCGAGCCGGAGCCAGTTGCTCGCATCGAGTTCTCAACTCTAGCAATGTTCAGGGCCCCTTGAGGGGTAATAGCAGAGCTGGGAGAAATGGGTTGGCTTAGACAGCCAGATAAGGAGGTCAACTCGCGTTGAAAGTCCTTCGAGCCTCGCTAATCAGGTGGATATTGATTTAATGGAGATGGAGTAGCTGAAGAGTGAGCTGGGCTGGCAGAGGAACGAGCTGGGCTCGAGGAAGAGCGAGACGATCCGTAAGAGCGGGCTGAAGACACACTCGACATCTGTAAAAGATGGTGAATATTAGTGTGTGGCCCTAAAAGAAAGTAAAAACAGGTATGGGGTCGCACCTAAGTGTCCTCACGTCTCACACGGGATCACACCTAACTATCTAAGCGAGCAAACAGGCTCGCATCGCATTTCGTGATTGTATGTGAGCTCGCATCGAACAGGTGGTGTATGCTCGCATGATGCATATGAACAAACATGAATGGATGTGAATGATTGAGGATTAAAGGGGCACCTGTAGGTGAAGTATATGATGATCCAAATGAATCTGTTCCTGAAGAATATCGCCGCCGGTAGACGGTCCTTGTGGTGATTATAGTTTTTTCCGTGGTAGATCCTTCAGCAAAATGAGCAGCAGTTTGATAAGTGTTCTTGGAAATGTGAGAAATTAAGTGAAGATCTCACATATTTATAGGAGACATGAGAGAGAACGAGAGAAGGCTACGTGTCAGCATCTCAAAGGATGACACACATCCCTACGCCAGTTATTCTACAGCTGTCATGAGTTTAAAAATTCTTGACTGTTGAAGGAACATGCGAGGCTAGATGGTGCGACCTCATGGGCTCGCACTTGCGGGGCCATAAAAACCTAATATTTGTAAATTCCCTAGCCTCAAGATGCGACCAGAAATTTTGAGGGGTAGTTGTTATGCCCGTTTTCGGTCATGGGCCCTAAACAGGTCCCCATGGGAACAATGAATAGCTGGGCTCACACATGTAAGGTGGGCTCACACTTGTCATCTGGGCTCTCATACGCGAGCTGGGCTCAGGTGCCCACACGCGAGTTGGGCTCAGGTGCCTTCACGCGGGCTGGGCTCTGGTGCCCATACATGAGCTGGGCTCAGGTGCCCACACGCGAGCTGGGCTCATGTGCCTTCACGCAGGCTGGGCTCTGGTGCCCATACATGAGCGGGGCTCAGGTGCCCACACGCGAGGCTCAGGTGCCCACACGCGAGCTGGGCTCATGTGCCTTCACGCGGGCTGGGCTCAGGTGCCCATACATGAGCTGGGCTCAGGTGCCCAAACGCGAGCCGAGCTCAGGTGCCCACACGCGAGCTGGGCTCAGGTGCACACACGCGGGCTGGGCCCATGAGCCCATATCTTATGAAAACGAAGGAAATATTGTATTTATTAATTGAAAAGGAAGATGGTGCGGGCCGAGATGACCAGGCCGGACCGCATTAAAGGACTTTGTGTGCAACATGGATAGTGACTCAAAGATGACTGAATTGCTCGTAGATTTCGGGACCGACACGGGTTGTTCCTACAATTACGGGAAGAAATGCGGAGATACTGCGAGATTGTAGGAAGCGTGTGGAGCCGGTCGAGATTTACGTGACTAATTGGCTGAAGGCCTGACTTTAATTATGGGCTTGGGCTGCACGGGTTGAAGAACTCTAACCTTAGCCTATGTGACTTTTTCTCCAAGAACTACGTAAGGTTTGATCGCTATAAATAGGGTACGTAGGCACTTATATGAGACATGAGTGGACACTTGATAGAGAATAATAAAACCCTATTATTTCTTGAGTAGTCAACATACGAGCTCAACCACCACCACAAAACAACCTTCCTCCGCCTTCAAACACCGTCCTTGATCCTTGTTCCACCCATCAACCTCCACAACACTGTTATATGAAATTCTCCCTATAACAGTATAAATTGTAAGTGAGTTTTTTCTGATTCAAATTGAAAGAGAGAGCGTATGAATTGTAAGTGAGTTTTGTACACCCTTGCTGATTTGCATTTTCTTTTTGTTTTTGAAATATTTTTGTGTATTATTCAAGTATTTTGTTCATCCTAAAAACATACTTTTATATGTTAAATTGACATTATACTTTTCCTTATAATTTGTATGGAAATATAAATGCTCTATTAACGTATTTTTATTGAAATCAATACAGTACATACGTTTGGAAAATCTTTAATAACTTGCCGCTATTTATACTTTTTTAGATGCATAATACGTGATGTAATCTAAGAATGAATATAACTGTTGTATTATATGTATACCTTTTTTTCATAAAATTAAATCACATTATTTAATTTTGGTATTGTCGAAACTATTCATGGCAATATTATTTGACAAACTTTTAGCTAAACTCGACACCATTATTTTTCAGCGAAAAATAAACTATTCAAATTATTAAAAAAAATTGTAAGAAAATTCATTTGATGCGAATCGTAAAAATTAATAAATTTTTTTTTTAGTCCTGTTAATAAAGTTTAAGTTACCCATTAATTAATTTCCATCTTCATACTTCCGTACAAAGAGAGAGTTAAAAGGAGGGGACCAAAATGCCAAAAAATGAGGAGTTAAAAAAGGGGGAAATAATTAAATAAAGCAAAAACGGTTGAATACAAAAAGCTTATTTGTAAATTTGCCCGCAATTTCCTCTGACAATCTCTTCTCCCACTCCACTCTCATGTCATGAGATGAGAGCTCTTAATACCAACCCTTCCTTCCTTCCTTGCAAGGTACATCCTACATACACACACATCTACTGCCCACACACTTTTCATGGAAACCAAATCATTTTTTTTTTATTTCTTGTCCTTTTTTTTTCAGAATCTGAAATATGGAAATATGAAACCCTAGCTTATTTCGCTGCGTTACACATTGATTTATATACAAGATTTGTGTTAGAAAAATTACTAGTGTAATCATATATTGTGAGTGTCATCTTTCCTGCGTGCGTTAACAGAGAACATGAGTGAAGAGCATAAAACGTCGCCGTATAGGCGATATTCGAATGATCTGGAGGCAGGTATTACTGATTACAATGACGAAGATGATTCAGATCCTTTCGATATCTTACGGACTAAGAGTGCTTCTGTCGATCGCCTCAAACGATGGAGAGTACGTTTCATAACATGTATTTCGTTTGAGTGTTACAGTTTGTAATTTCTGATTCGTTTCGTCATTGTATTTCGTTTTTGGTGATTTATTGTTGTTAGTTGTTTTGGCATGTGAATATACAATGCATACTATAACTTATAAGTGATAGATGGAGATGTTTGGATGAGATGCGTAAGATTTATGTTAATTTTCGGAATTTAGATATTATTATGCTTCCTCTGCGTACATGAATTTTATGTGTTTGTCATTAAGACGGTTGCTAGGACGAGGATTACATGAATTATCAGATAGGTCATCAAAGGAATTGAACTCTCTTCAAACTTAATTAGTAGATGGAAGTGATGTTATTTTAATTGCTCTCTTATGTTTATAATATTACTAGTCGGATGAGTAATGTATCATATTGCTGAAACAATAAATTAAAAAAATAATGTAGAGTTTTTTTCTTGCTGCCGCAAGCTAAATGATGCTATTATGGTTTTTAGAATATGTTTTGTGATGTTTGCCAGCTGGTTCTGTGCACTAGTATTCTGACTGCAATGAATTACAAAACATTTTTTTTTTCATTTAATTTATCAATATAAAAGGAAATAAAGGCAACAATAATACAAATATTCAATATACTGTACAGTACCAGTACTAGGACATAAAAATTGTTAATAGAATTTGTAAAATGTATATAAACGCAGTTTAAATTAAGGTAGCCTAATAGGGAACTGTTTCTCGTGTATAAGCTTTCCTAGTTAAGTGGCATGACAACATTTCATGTCATTTATACGTTCTTTGAGAGTATCACTAATGCCTGAAACACCTGGTTCCATCTTTTCAGCAAGCGGCACTTGTGCTTAATGCTTCTCGTAGATTTAGGTACACATTGGATCTGAAAAAGGAAGAGGAGAAGAAGCAGGGTATCACAAAAATCAGAACTCATGCACAAGTCATACGAGTAAAATTATTTTACTTATGTACACCTAGCTTGTACTTAATGCAATCTTTCTGTGATCTATATAAACGTGATGCCTTGCTTTTTTAGGCTGCCTACCTTTTCCAAGCAGCCGCGCACAAAGAACCTGGGAAACAAGTGACCGGTATGTATTTTTGTACAGCATGTTAATTACTTCTGATTAGTTACTATTTGTTATCAGTTTTAACACTTTTTTGGAGTTGGTGCTTCATGTCGTATTTGTTATTCATAAGCACAGTTGTATTATTGATACAAATTTACCATATTAAATAGTGGTGTTTGATTTTTACAATGGGAAATTCTTTCCGTTTTGGTTTTAAGATATAGCATTTAAATAGTACCAGCTTTCATGAATTTTGAGATTTTATACAAATTTGTTTTTGAGAAAGAAGTGATGTAGAGGCCAGTCTGATATTACCTCGCGGTCAGAGTTTATCTCTTAAGGTATATAGCTCTACAGTTCTTGTACATGCTTTAGTCACTGAGAAACGTCAGTTTATGCATATCTAAATAATTTGTTTCCACACATATTTGTTACTTACACCTCATGGCTCTCGTGATACATAGGCCTTTTAGTTGATTATGCTTTTTTTTATGTGTATTGACTGATATAAACTTGTTATCGACTTGTAAGTAATCCTCGATAACTATCGAAAATCTGTATGTGAAGTAGAAGATTACTCGATTTAATGTTTAGGGATTCTGCCAGTATGTTCAGGTTCACTAAAAGAAATTTGTTTATGAGACAATTTTCTATGCTTGTACCTGTCACTTATTGGTATTTTTTTAATATTTATTTACCTTTTAGCTTCATTCTGGGTTATGATGAACAAAAGAAAGTACTGATGCTTAGATATGAATGTACCTGTTCTTGTGCAGTGTCGTTGATGAACTAATTTGACTGTTTACTCTTCTTTAATCTGATACGCAAGTCTGGTTAACATGTTATCATCGACTTGATTACTTCTTTTTAATAATCTAAATGGAAGAGGAATACTGTAATTATAAACAAGGCGCGAAGGTAACAAATGTTAGTCATTATAATAATGTGTTTTTCTAATGATTGACTTTGTATATCAGCTGCCCCAAAGTTACCGATAACTGCAGTCCCTTCTGGTGATTATGGTAGTAAAGCGGAGGAACTTGCATCAATGACCAGGGATCATGATTTCTCTGCTTTGCAAAATTATGGCGGGGCAAGTCTATCACTGTTGATTGCATCTCCTGGTCTTGTTATGAATCAGAATTTTCTGATTCATTTTTTATTTCTATCTATTAAGCGTTATGTAATCTGGCTTTGACTTTTTGTATTTGGATTAGGTGAATGGTCTGGCAGATACGTTGAAGACAAGTCTGGATAAAGGAATCAATGGGACCGAGGCTAATATTTTGGAGCGGAAGGATGTATATGGATCAAATACGTATCCGAGGAAAAAGGGGAGAAGTTTTTGGGTATGTATTGTGTACATTATTAGTTGAGTTGCTGTATTTTTATTGACTGTAAATATATTGATTTATTGTGGTTTTTTAATTAATGTTCAACCTTGCATTGTATTAGAACATACTTGATTCCAATTTATTTTTACAGAGCTTTCTCTTGGATGCATGCCGTGATACTACTTTAATAATTCTGATGGTAGCTGCAGCTGCTTCTTTGATCCTGGGCATAAAGACGGAGGTGAGTTTTGGCATGGTGTTACTTTATTTACAGCATAAAAAGAGAACAAGATTGCAATTGTTGTAGGAATTTGAATAGCTTTCTTAACTGCTTTCACTAAAGGTTTTTTAATGTCATATTATGGGTAACAGGAGGTTTTAAAGTTAAATATACCGTGATAGGTGGGAGAGAAAAAAGTAAGGGGGCTTTGCCAAAGATTGAGAAAAGGAAACAAAGGAAAAGTTAGATAAAATCTCGAAATTGTAACACTTAAGTCACAGTTTAATGAGATAAAGGAAACAGAAGAAGAAAAGTGACAGTTTAGTAAGATAAAGGAAACAGAAGAAAAAAATGATTTATTTAACACGAAAAATACTTGTGAATGTTTAGAGCTTTGCTAATTGATGTATGCTCATTAACTTGTCTAATGTATCACATGAAAAGTTGTCTAAAATACTTCTAGATTGTTTATAAAGGTTATTTTACCTGCTTTTTTAGGGTATTTCAGAAGGTTGGTATGATGGTGGAAGCATTGCCTTAGCTGTCATTATTGTTATATTTGTTACAGGTATTGTAGTTTCGTCTAATTTTTAAGTGTGGGATAATTGTTTCTTAAGTTCTGGTAGCTGTTTCCTTGCAAGTATGTTGTACAGAATGAGCTGGAACACCAGTTATATAAACACGGGTGAAATATGGGCACTTGCTTGTTTTATAACCCAATGAACCATAAACTAAAATGTCCTCTGCTTCTTTTCTGATGGGGTTCCTTCTCTTTAAGTATTTCCAAGTTGAGAATCTTGATACTTATGTTCTTCTCTTGTATATTTGTACGATGTTAAAAAATTCTGCCACTTATAACAAAATACTGGTAATGAATTTTTCGAACCAAGTCTAGTTACAAATATTAATTTTCTTCGTGTAATCTTTTTGGTGAAAATGCCTGCAACGACTACCGATCGTACTTGTCCGAACTTTTGCTTCATTCACATTTCTCTAATGCTCTCCCCCCAAACTTTATTTTTATCATGTAAACTGATCGAAGGTCGGTACATCTCTTTTTGTTTTCAATTGTTTTATGAGTTCTGTAGACCTCATCTGGGTTGCATGTATTAGAATTATTTTGTCACGGTGCTGCTTGCATGTTCTTTTCTTATATTTTGTTCATTTAATTTGTAAAGATTGTTTTAGAGGAGAAGAGTAAATTAAATGGGTTTTCTGGTGGATTTATCATTATAATCCGCACCAAATTTTGCAAAAATCTGTGTAATGATGACGTAGATATGTATCTTAGTGATATATTTGCATGATAATTCAGCAAACTGATGCGATCCTAAGTTTATACATTATTTTTTTGTAAGTATTTATTAAGGCTTACGTTTCTAATATGATTGCTTTTAACTTTCTTTAGCTTTCAGCGACTATAAACAGTCTCTTCAATTTCAGACTCTAAATGAGGAGAAGCAAAATATACACTTGGAGGTGCGACTTGAAGTAGTAGATGTTACTCTTGAGTCTTGTCTGTAGTTTTGCATTTATTGATGATATTGATATCATATGCAGGTCACTAGAGGTGGTAGAAGAGTAGAGATATCAATATTTGACATTGTTGTTGGTGATATCATACCTCTCAAAATTGGGGATCAGGTAAATACGTGAAGTTTATAACTTTGATTTGTTGGGTAATTGGGTTTTGACTCTGGCTCTACTTCACACATTTTTTTTTAATAATAATAGGTCCCTGCCGATGGTGTTCTAGTATCTGGGCATTCCCTTGCAATTGATGAGTCCAGTATGACTGGGGAGAGCAAGATTGTGAGTTGTGAAGCTTTGCTTTTATATATGCGTGTGTATTGGTAGTAATATAAGATATATCACCTGGAGGGTATTGCGGTTATGTAAAAAAGGGGTTATATAGGCACATACGAGAACAAAACTCTCTCCTGAGCAATCTCTTGAAAGGAGTTGATCAACAAATTTGTAATTATAATCACTGATATTGATTAAAATTTGCATGGTTTATATGGCGTCTCTTACAGCCTTATTTGTATTTTGGCAGGTTCAAAAGGACCAGAAAGCACCATTTCTTATGTCTGGTTGCAAAGTAGCCGATGGGTATGGGACTATGCTGGTATGTTTACCTTAAATCTCCAATCTCCATGTTTATGTATCTGGTATATCTACCTCCTGGAGTGCCTGTACTTCTTCTTCAAAGGTTTGGTTGCGGTGAATGCTGTAGTTTTTGAATTGGAGTCTTTGGTTGAATTTTAGGATACTTGTATCTGAGTGTATGCATAATGACTGAAGTTTGTGAGAAACTTGATTTAGGAGACAGCGGTGGTCAATGGTGAAATGCTATCTAAAGTATAACTGATATGCTAACATCTTAATTTTTCTTCAGCGAGCTACTCGATGCATAATTTTTGCTAGAAATCGCAAAGTTTATCATCTCTAGTTATAGATGTGGTTGCTGCTTGATTGTACATTATGTGTGATTGTAAAATGCCTTTTGGGACAGTTTAGTGACAGGTTTGTAAATTTAAATTTCACCATCAATTTGAAGGTAACATACTAATTTTGTCAGTTCTTGTATTTTTGTCGTCATGACTAAAAACACCTTTACAACTAGTAGTGAGTGATTTTGGATCACTCGATTACCTATCTTTTTATTCTTGTAATCTTCTTTCTTGTAATGTTTTGATTGTGATTACTGATTAGGAAGATGACTTGAGTGTGGTCATATTAGTTGGGTAGAGAATTAGTTGTAGCTCACAGTCATACACAAGTAAAAGTACATATTCAATATATGAGATTCTTTGCGTACAGGATTCAGTACTCCCAATCTGATATTCTATGTGTGATATTACTGTTTTTAGGTTACAAGTGTTGGGATCAATACTGAATGGGGATTGCTAATGGCTACCATTTCAGAAGATAATGGTGAAGAAACCCCATTGCAGGTTACTTTTCTTTTGCTAAATATCATTTAACTTCGACTCGTTTAAAAAAATATAAATTTGTAATAATATTAGATAAAAAAATTTCACTTGAAAAATAATTAAAATATAAATATTACTTATTATATCTGAATAGAATCATAAATAAGTCTTTTATCCAAATTAATTTATTTTGAATACTATGCAGATAATTTTAAATTATATATATATATTTAAATAATAATATCAAAATATATCTATTTTATCAAATATACGTGTCGAGGTTTTGATATTACTTTCTGACACAATCTTTATAAATTTTAATTTTTAATTTTTATTTGTAACGCAGGTTTTTTTGTTATAATGTTGTGGATGTGTTAAATATCTTTGAACATACCTGGATTAATTATGTTATGGATCTACTAGGTCCGCTTGAATGGAGTTGCAACATTTATCGGTATAGTTGGCCTAACAGTGGCTGTAGCTGTTCTGGTTGTTCTTCTAGCCAGGTAAGTAGCTTATAAACTCTTCTCCAATTTTTATGTGTTCTTTGATGTAACTTATTCATCGGTGCATCAACAGATATTTTACTGGGCACAGCAAGGATGATGAAGGAAAACAAGAGTTTTTCCCTGGCAAGACCAAAGCTAGTGATGCTGTTGATGGAGCAATCAAAATTTTTACTATTGCAGTAAGTATTTTCCTTGATTAAATTGATTGATTTTTATGCACCTGATAATGAGTTCTTATTTGACATCATAAATTATAGGTCACCATTGTTGTAGTAGCTGTTCCTGAAGGGCTTCCTTTAGCTGTCACATTAACGTAAGTATACTTAATTTGTGGGTTTACATTATATCTCTGGTTTGATGTCCCATTGTATGATGTGACACTGTATTTAATTCTGTTTTACAAATTTTACCTAGTTGATCCAATTATTTTATTCGATTTATGTTTTACTTTTGCTGCTAACGCCTAAATTGGTCAATTTGTCTGTCCTCTGCCTGTTTACATTTTATCTCACCAACTAACTATGCCCTAGTAATTGATGCGTCATCCTGTTTTGATTTTTTTAGAAGTACTGTCAACTTTCCTGGCCCTATGATTCAGTTCTTGAGATTGGGTAAAACTAAGTTTTCGTTGCCCGCCCTTTTACTTGCAATCCCAAGGCAAACTGAAAACAAAGCACTCACCTGAAAACCGAAAACAAACTCACCTGTGACCTTTCTTCTGCCAAGTCTCTCCATTTATCTGCTAATCATGTTATTTCCTTACAGTGGCCATGTGTTCCATCATCTGCATCACCTTCTTGTTGCTCCTCTAACCTAACAAACGACTTTCCTAAGCCATATGCTATCCATATATGTATTCCTAATTATAAGATATAAACATAAAAAATTTAATAATACTAATTTTTAATAGTTTGCTGCTAATCAATATTTATATAGTTTTAAAAGATATTATCATAGTTGTACTGATCAGTTGTAAGCAGTGTATACTGTATAATATTATTTAATACATAAGGCAAAACTTATAATGGTAATAAGGCCCGGGTTCAGTTGAGAATTAAAAGAAATGTTTAAGCTTTGAGAACCTAAGGTCCTGCAAAATAAATTTTGCAATTTGAAGAACTATACAAAAGAAGTGCGTCTAATGGTTCTGCGGTTCTTTACTGAGTTTCACTCATAGTAATAATTGCAAGTATGAATTTTAGTCGTATATGTATGTATACGTATTTTAGTCATATTTATTCAGCAAGTATGAAGTATATTGTAGATCTATGTTGGATTGGAAATACTTGTGATGATCATATACTAATTAATTAGGCTGTTGAAATTACTTGGGAATAATTAGTGCTAGATTAGAAAATGTAGGAATAATCACGTGTTTAATGTTATGATATGTTATATATGAAGTGTCATGTATGTATACATATACACAATACGTTGTGAATAATTTGTAGCATTAGGATGACTTGGCGTTATGAAACTGTAGTTCATTGGCGACTTTTCTACACTTCACATCATGACAACCATGATCGCGGGATTACTTATATTTACTTGCCTTTTATGCCAGTATCTCATCAATTGTGTTCCTTATGCCTGTCTTTTATGCTAATATTGCAGGCTTGCCTATTCAATGAGAAAAATGATGGCTGACAAGGCCTTGGTATGTATTAGAGTTGTGCTTCCGCGTTGATATGTCTACATTTTTACATTTATAACAGATAAAAATTACTGTGTTGTACAGATATCTGTAATATCTTTATGGTTTAAAAATTTGGAATACAGGTCAGAAGGCTTTCTGCATGTGAAACAATGGGTTCTGCTACCACCATTTGCAGTGACAAAACTGGAACCTTGACTCTGAATATGGTGTGTTCTTATGCTATCTTTCGAATATGTTACTTGAATATGCATTTAGACCATAGATACATAATACAGAGAGAAAAAATTCTTGAAAAGGTGATGTAGGGATTTGTTGCAATTTTTGAAAAACATGTGAGCTTTGATGAAGTGAAATCACCGTAATTTAGATTTGATGTTGGATTGGTTAATATGAAACTAATAGCTGTCTTCATTTCGCACCGTGTCTCATTCATATGTTGTGCAAGTTCATAATATTTTGTCGTTTCTTATCTGACAAGCCTATTATGTCGTTTCTGCCTTTCTCTGTTTGGAACAACTCTCTTATACAGATGACAGTTGTTGACGCTTACATTTGTGGAAAGAAATTTGATCCTTCTGAAAATCAGTCAGTGTTACCTCCCAAAGTTGCATCACTCCTGATTGAAGGCATAGCGCAGAACACTACTGGCAGTGTGTTTTTGTCCAAGGTAGTAAACAGGCATATCTATTCTCTATATTTATGATTTATATAATGCATACAGAATTTCTTTGGAGTCATGAATATGTTATGCATGTTCTAGGGTCCTGAGGGATGCACAAGAATTCCTGGGCTAGTTGAAAACTGCTCTGATGGGGGTTTATTGAAAATGGGTCGGGCCAATATTCAATAGGAATGTTGGGCCTGTTTAGGCCCAGGGCTTGGACTCTTCCGTGATTTCTAAATAATCTATATATTAAATATTAGAGTAATTCTAGAGGTCCCAAAACTTTCCCAAAAAATGAGGTGTTGGTTTGTGATTGGTTGATTTCTCTTAAATATAAACGACCCCATATGTGTTAATATGAGTCCCACCAATTAAAACATGGCATGTGTTGTTTGGGAGTTATTTTGGTACCTATTTTGGTACCTGTAGCATTACTCTAAATATTATGATTTTTTTGTCCATGTTTTTTCCTGCCTTTTATAAAAAATACAGGTTTATATGTGCTTTCCGGGCTTTTTGTGCATCTCTGGTGCTTATCCATGTAGCATGGATACAATTTAAGGGACACTTTTATCATCAACGCATATAAATATTATACTATATATAATGTGGGGCCAAGACACCATAGTCTAAGTTCAACTTTGACACATAGTATATGACTACTCAATGTTACTTATGATCCACTGATTTTTAAAATGACTATGTACAACTAGTTAGTGAATTTTCTAAGGCCTATTATTGACAGGGTGGTGAAGTGGAGGTTTCTGGATCACCAACGGAGAAGGCCATTCTTCAGTGGGGGGTCAACGTATGTTTACGAACTTCTCCCCACCCCGAATTCCCAATTCCTTTAATTCATACATAGAATTTGGGCCCTTATACTCTGTATCTTTTGTTTTTTTCTCAGCTAGGAATGGCTTTTGATGCTGTCAGATCAGGTGCTTCTATTATTCATGCTTTCCCATTTAACTCGGAGAAAAAACGTGGGGGTGTTGCGGTACAGCTGGTAAGACGAATACAAGATTTCGAATCCTGTAATCTAAAATCTTCCTGGTACATGTTTATGCAATCTAAAATTTCAAGTAAATATAGACCTGTAATTTGTATATATTTATAAATAATTTCTTCCCTGACATTATAGTCTAGATTAGAAGCTTGAACATAAGATTCTCGTTGCTGTTTCGTAGTAAGTTTAATACTTAAATCTTCTATTGACTTTGTCGAGCAAGGCACATAAAGAGTTCAACATTAACCATGTTGTAACTTTTTCCTTACCTCTCTCTTCGTGGTTTATATTTACAGACAGATTCTGATGTCCACGTGCACTGGAAAGGTGCTGCTGAGATTGTGTTAGCCTGCTGCACAAGCTACATCAGTGTTGATGAGGGCTTGGTGCCCATTGAAGAAGATCAGGTCCGAGTGATTTATCTTTTCAGGACACTAATCTTATTTATTATGTGCACATCAAAATTGTAAACCGTTATGTAACTTTGATAAACCAAGTGAAGTGGGGCAGAAATAGTTAAGTTAGTTGTTGATTGTTTTGTATTATATTAATTAGATACAAGTGTACATGTAATTAAATCTTTTTATGATCTAATTAGAACATTCTAGAATTTGGATTTGTAGTGATAGTTATGTACTGGGAATCGTAAATCGTTATGTTCTATTGCTTTATAAAGAAAATTAAAATTTTGAATGTTATATTTGGGGATAAATTGTAATGAAGTTCTTGAGATACAGATCTTTGTGTAGGATAATTACTGGATTAACCCACGGAACAGAAAACTTTGGATTTGCTTAGAGTATGGTTTATAACTATATGGCATTCCTTGTCTTCAGCAATTTAAGCACAATACCCTGAAATAGTGTGAATAAATAGGCCTTCATATCCGAGAGCCACCTTTGTTTGGGCTCAGTTGTATTGTTTTATGTGAACTGAATCAGATAGAATTCCTATCATCAAAGTCTACAGAAAAATGAGAAACATGTGCCTTTATTTATAATTTGAAGCATGATATAAATTGTATTTAAGGATGCATATTTCCAGAGTTAGAAATGCACGTTAAGTTGATGCACAGCTTTGTTTGAATTATTTGTGCTTCATAGCTTATTATAAATCATAAGATATGCTTGTGTGCAAATACTATGTAGTGAGTTATTATTTTGACTGCTACAGACTTTCTTACTCGTATCTAATGATTTGGGCAGAGAATATTGTTTAAAAAAGCAATTGAAGATATGGCTGCAGGAAGCCTGCGTTGTGTTGCCCTTGCATACAAAAAATGTGATAAAGCTAATGTGCCAGATAATGAGGAGCTGGCTCATTGGCAACTGCCTGAGGATGACCTTGTCTTGCTGGCCATTGTAGGACTGAAGGTCTGAATTCATTTTGCAGTTACTTCTTGGGACAGATTATTTAACGTAATTTTAACCTATGTTACTTGGACTTGGATATGGAGAGTCAGATTCAAATTTTTTGAATAATGGTGACATGGGGACCCTGCCCAATTTGGGTCAAAGGGACGGGTCACAATCTAGTTTGTTACATGAAATTCCATTGAAAAATTTAAGAGTAGAACTCTGATTAATTATAATTTTGTAATGGACTCTGCAAATTAGGCGTCTTAAGTTCATCTCAGAAGTGGTCTTTCGGTTGATCACTCTACATCTCAAGTCTAGAAATGTTGGATAAACCAGCTTGGGTTATATATGAATGCTTACAAAAACCTGTTGTTTACTGTTTGCAGGATCCTTGCCGTCCTAGTGTTAAAGTTGCTGTTCAACTTTGCATTGATGCTGGAGTCAAGGTATATGTGGTGTCTATTTCATTGCCAATCGTTACATGCTTAGTTTGTATTGTCTGTGCTGATTAGATCCTAGATCTGCAGTTATGCTCAGAAAAAAGGGTTCTTTAACTCATTTAGTCGTTATTTACTTTAGGGAGTCGTGGGTGGGAACTACTTGCTTACCCTATGCTTTATCTTTCCAAATTTATATATATCTCAATAAAGATCATCTTTATTATTATGATATGTACTCACGTTTCGTTTTTATAATTCATTTTAAATCTGCTTTGGGATCCACACAGGTAAGAATGGTCACCGGTGACAATCTTCAAACAGCAAGAGCTATTGCATTAGAATGTGGCATACTACAATCAGATGCAGATGCTACTGTACCTTACATCATAGAGGGGAAGACATTTCGTGAATACTCTGAAGCAGATAGGCTAATGGCTGCTGAGAAGATATCTGTATGATTGATGCGTTCTCTATTAATATATTATTTTTTCTTGTCGAGGTTTTAATCACTAAAAGCTGATACATGTACAGGTAATGGGAAGGTCGTCCCCAAATGATAAGCTGTTACTTGTGCAAGCACTAAGAAAGAATGGGCATGTTGTCGCTGTGACCGGAGATGGTACTAATGATGCTCCTGCTTTACACGAGGTTTGGTTGATTGAGTGAAATAATCAGTTCACTTAATCTCTTTCTGATATAAGTTTCATCTAGGTGTTAGTTTACAAGACTTTGTTTTAAAAAATAATGTAGGCTGATATTGGTCTGGCCATGGGAATCCAAGGAACAGAGGTTGCAAAAGAAAGCTCAGATATCATAATATTGGATGACAATTTTGCTTCAGTTGTAAAGGTTAGTATTTGTTATGTGCAATTTCTGTGGTTTGAAATCGTATTAAGAAAATGTATTAAATAAGAATAGTTGAGAAGAAGCTATCACGGGAATTATTGATAAGATGTCCCTTTCTTGAACTTCGGTGAAGTAACCCATACCTATTAGCAATGATGTAATCTTAACTTACATTAGTCACAAAAGTTACCTATTTTGATTTATTGATTTCTTTAGACCTACATTATCTTTAGTTTTCCAATTGGGTTAGGGCCGAATTTAGTGAGAATCTAAGGTTGTATCTGAGTTTAGATAACATTTGTTGCTTCCATTTTATCGTCCCTTGTTCTCCAGTTTGATCTCCTTCTAATCTAGATCATTTAAATTATGTCGAGACTTGAGGTATCTCTGATTACTCAATCCATATAAGATTGCTTTATAAAATTACTGAAGTGCTAACTGATTATGCAGGTTGTTCGTTGGGGCCGATCTGTCTACGCTAATATTCAAAAATTTATACAGTTCCAGCTGACAGTAAATGTTGCTGCTCTTGTAATTAACGTTGTTGCCGCTGTTTCTGCGGGAGATGTCCCACTAAATGCTGTGCAGGTTTCTTTCTTTTCCTCCCTTTCTTTAATGGGCACTTGCTTGCATGGATATGACTGTACTCTGTTTATCTGTCAGCTTCTATGGGTGAATCTTATAATGGATACTCTTGGAGCACTTGCCCTGGCTACTGAACCACCAACAGACCACCTCATGAAAAGATCTCCTGTTGGTCGAAGGTTAGGCTTCTCTAGACAGTAGACATTTGAGAGAACACGGAACCTCTTATTTTCTTAAAATAGCTTTGGATCATATCTTCTTTCAACTATCCTTCTACATTGTAATGTTTCAAATCCATCGATTTCTTTAAATATTATGCGTTGATTAGTTGTTCCTTGTCGCCTCTAACAGAGAACCCCTGATAACGAATATTATGTGGAGAAATTTGCTTATCCAGGTATCATAGATTCATCTCTGTATTTATGGCATCTATTATCTGTCATTTTTATCATAGTAATTCTTTGTTTTCTGTTTGTTGATTTGAATCTACAGGCTTTATATCAAGTCACCGTCCTGCTTGTCCTTAATTTTCATGGAAAAAGTATTTTGAACCTAGAGCACAAAGAAAAGGGCCATGCTGAAAAATTGAAAAATACATTGATATTCAATGCTTTTGTTCTATCTCAGGCAAGTTCTACCCAAGAAAACAGTCCATATCTGCTTAAACAGGCACAGAGTCTGTGTTTGTCAGAGTTGTGAATTGTTTCTGTTTTCTCTTGCAACTGGTAGTTTCTCTTCCCCGACTACTGGTCGCAATGTATTTGATCATGACCTGTATAATTGTTTCTGTTTTGTCAGAGTTGGTTTATGTAATTAGGCTTGCATAGTTATAAAACCATAGCCGTTACAAACTTAGGTATTCCTCTAGGGTTTGTTTATAAATTTTTATCTTCGTTTGAAATTACAGGCCTAAATGTAGTACTGTAGTTAGGTCAATAACAGAAACTGTTACTTCACATGAACATTTAATTATTTAAATATCAATTCTGAACATGCATGGAGATGGATAGAAAAGTTCAGGCGTGAAGTAAATTTCTGATTATGATTTGAGCTGGTTATTAGTGTGCAGCAGGGCCTGACATTGCTCTGATGCGTTGACTAGATGATCTTTAATGTATATGATGTGTACCTGTGCGGGGAAGAGATGGAGTTGATGTAGTTGCTGTTTTTGCAGCCTTTCCTTGTCTCATTTATGTAGTGTCTGACAAGAGATCATGTGACTGCAGTTATTCAATGAATTCAATGCACGCAAGCCTGACGAAATCAATGTATTTAAAGGTGTTACCAAGAATCGTTTATTCGTGGGAATTGTGGGATTAACTCTAGTTCTTCAGGTAAATATACAACCGTCTGACTGGTTTCTTGGTGATTGTTGTAGTGATCTGCGGTAGAAAGGACACAGTTTTTGCTGATTTCGTTCTTTTTTCATTTTCCAGGTCGTCATCATAATGTTTCTTGGGAAGTTTACTACAACAGTTAGGCTTAGCTGGAAGCTGTGGCTTGTCTCTATAGTCATCGGCTTCATCAGGTCAGCTAATGTTTGATTTTAGAATCAACTTTGAATTTATGAAAGTTTATATTTCCCAAGAATATCTTAGCAATTTAGGCTTTTTTGATAGAGTCTGAATTATGTGGCAGAAGATGAGAAGATAGGTGTTTGGACAAATACCTAACAATTACAGTTCATTAATCGATATCAATTATATGCTTCGAATTACAAAATCTGATATCGATTTATTATTTAACCATAAATTCTTTTCATGGGTGTGGGTATGGGATCTGAGTTGGATCCTTCATATATAAATTGGACACTTCACCTTGAAGAAATCTACTTCAAAATGATTGTTCCTAGAGGACAGGCCAGACGCAGCAGAGGGTACAAGGTCTCACAACAATGTTAGGACTGTTATAGTTTTAATAACTAGTAAGAATAGTTGTACGGGCACTTTGGTAATTTTTGTGTTGGTTTACAGTGAAACTCAATAAATAGTTCTACCGGTGGTAATTTGCAGTTTATGTGTTGAATTCAGAAAATGGAAACTGTTTTCCACCAAATCCGGATTTCTCTCTAGTTTCTCTAACTGGATTCTCTCTCTAGATTATATCTTCTTCGACAAAGATATCTCTGTATCTCTGTTGTTTCTCTATTTCTCTGCTAAAGTCTAAAACTGCCCTAAATCTCTCAATTCTAGTTCATGTTACTATCATCTACTTGGATTCTCAGAAACTACTTAAGATGCGCTCAGTTTAGCTAGGCAGAATAAAAATCCTGGTTCCTCATAACCAACTTTGTTTTAAGAGAGTGATGTCCATAGATGCGTATGTTATGTTATCCTTGTGATATATGATATATATTTGACATATAATATATTTGATTGATGCTATATTACGTGGATGTTTGTTGCATTATCAGATCGATCATTTGCGTGCAAAGTATTATTTAAATTTTCGAGCACTTCAGTCTTTTACTCTTGCTAATAAAGGAGCTCCTCAAGCTTGGAACAAATTGACAAAGGGATCAAATTCCTTCTAGTTTATTTATTGTTCTTGTGGTGGTGGTGTTTGTTCGGTGATAAATATTTCATGTTTGATTTTAATGGAAAATGGTGGGAATTGTTTATGAAGAGAGGTTGAGGTTGACAACGTGACGATTGGCTGGCAGAAACAGTAGAGCTCTGTTACCTTTGATGCCAGACGATATTAAAGGAACAGTTTAGAGAAGGATTTTGGATCTGGAAGCAATTCCTACATGAAATCTTAATAACATTGATTTGCTTGATGATGATACTTTTTATAATAAGATAGATGATCTTTTTTAAGTGTTATGAAACATTGCAACTTGAAATGTTAACTTTGTATAATCTGTAGTAAAGTAAATCTATTTAATCTACATTAATTCTTATAAATGTCTAGTTTTTGATTCATATTATGCTGTTGAACCATGTTTCCTAGGTCTTTTCCGTCATTGTCTTGTGTGACTGAGAAACTGGCCCTGCTGTTGCGTACATCTCTCTATATTCTATTTGAGCTAAACCCATCTCCAACATTTTCCTATGTTTTAACATTTTCCTATGTGCATTTTCTTTATCTAGTTGGCCACTTGCTGCCATTGGGAAGTTGATACCAGTTCCGGATAAACCACTGAGTGAGTTCTTCAGCAGAAAATCATTACGTAGAAGAACTTCGAGAGGTGCAAAGTTAAAACTCTTTATCATGAATTCCAAGAAATAGATAATACCTTGTTGCTCAATTTCACAGTTTCGTTTCTCAGGTTCTGCAGGTTGAAAGGGGAGGTAGCTGGACGAGACTTGCTTTTGTGACGTTCTTTTGTTTTTTGCACATCCACTGACAACTTATACAGGCTGTTCGTAGTAGTAATCCCATACACAACTTTTTAACGTAGCACAGTGAGCTGTACAGTTAAACTTGCACCAACATTTGAGTGTTTTGTCCGGAAATTGCTTAAACCTGAAATTTACAGTTACACTTAAAATCTTATTTTACTGGGTACTGGTACTGAGTTGCAAGTTGCAACTGGTTACACATTTTGTCGATGCAAACAAATCAAGTTGACAAATCAAGATTACTTCTAAGTTTCTATTTTAAATTTGGTTTGTATTTGATCATACCCCTATTACGTAAAATATTGCAGAACATGTTATTTTGTGAATAATCTTGCATAACTGTTACTATTTTAATAAAAATTATGCAAAACACTTACGGTTTATGATTAGAAAATTGTAAAATATATTATTTTACAAAACATATTTAATTTGTAGAATATTCATCATTATGTTGCAATGTTGCAGAACATACATGTTCTTTTTTTCTTTTAGTTTTTGACAGGAAAAATGAGTTGGCAAAACCAACTCAAGAAACACCATGAGAGAAATCACATCAAAGCTCATCAAAGAGAGCAAATCATTTGGAGGGGAGAAACCGCGAGAAACTTGCCTCACAATCTAATTGGTAGCAGCATTATAGCAACGAGGCACAAACGAAAAAACAGTGAAAAATTGAGATGTCATATATTTCATATCATCAACTAAAACAGCACAACTCCAAGGAGATTGAAGATCTGAAGAAAGAAGATCAACCGTTGTTTTATAATCCGATTCAACAATAGCAGAAGATAGATGGTGATGAATGATGAGCAACGCTTCTCGAATGGCGATAAGCTCCACCTGAAGAGGGGAAACAACTTGAACACGACAAGCCAAATCATCAAAAAGCTGACCCACATGGTCTCTCCCGAGAATACCAATAGCCGCTAAGCCATTTTTAAAAGCTCCATCACAATTAAACTTCACAGAATCTGCAGGGGGAGGGATCCACTGCAGTGCATAATTGTCCCTGGAACTTCTAGGCTCTACGCGAAGTCTCTAACAGAGATAAAAATTCCATTTGAGCTTGGACACTAGAATTGATGGTTGAAACCGGGCAAACAGGAACATGATCGAAGACAAATTTATTTTTGGTCAACCACACGGACCAACCACAAAAGCAAAGGTAGAAAGGAAATGCAAAATGTACTTTATTGATGCAAACATCGAAATCGTGGAAGATAACCAATGAACAATAGAATTTGTTGGCAGGAGAGGTCAAAAAAGGCCTAACGAAGATGAAAACCAAACAGGCCGATCCAATCACAATCCAAAAGCATGTGCTCCACACTTTTGACATTATTATTACAAACTGGGCATAAAGGACAGCGAGAACATTTTCTTCTAAAAAGATTTTCCTTTGTTGGCAATGCATTTGTGCAAAACTTCCACAAAAAATTGTTAACTTTGGCGGAGCAGAGATGGACCATAAAAGCTTCCAAAAAGATTTGCTCGGATTTGAAGAAGAAGAAGATTGCTGATTAGAGGACTCTTTAAGGTGCAAAGCAACATAGTAACCAGATTTGACAGTATAGTTACCTCTAGAATCAAAATGCGAGACGAGACAATCATTTGCATCTGTACGGCTAATCGGGATCGAGGAAATCTCTGAAACTGACTGATCAGAGACATATTCTTTAAGCTTATTTAAATTCCACCTTCCACCTGATATAAAATCAGCTACCGTAAAATTTACATTGAATAGACCCTTAGCATCACGAATAAAAGAACCAGAGTTATTCGGAATCCAACGATCACACCAGAACTTGATATTCCTGCCATTACCGACTTGTCAGCGAAGACCAGAAAGTAAAATATCTCTGCCTTGGAGCAAACTATTCCAAAGCCAAGAAGCTTTCGGAGCTTTTGTAGCACAAAGAAAAGATGTTCTAGGAAAATAAATGCCTTTCAAAATTCTAGCCCAAAAGAAGAAGGATTAACAAGAAACCTCCAACCTTGCTTTGCTAACATAGCAAGATTAAAAGATTTGAAATCTCTAAACACTATCCCACCTTCTGATTTGGGCTTTGAAAGCAAATCCCATTTCCTCCAGTAGATACATTTCTTATCAGGATCACCTCCCCAGCAAAATCTTTTAACCGCGGCCATAATTTTATTTATCAAACTTTGGGGAAGAAGAAAACAATGCATATTTCCTGAACAACTGCTTTTATCAAAATCTCTCTACCTGCTTGCGATAAAAGCTTAATCTTCCAACCTTGCAGCTTTTTTAAAACTTTTTCTAAAATATAAGAAAAAACCTCTGATTTATTTTTACCCATACTAGCCGGAAAACCCAGGTATTTACCTTTCCCAGAAGACTCTGAAATTCCCAAAATATCAATAACCTTATTTTTGAGTTCTGAAGAAAGATTTGGGCTAAACAAAACAGAAGATTTATGATACTTAATCTTCTGACCAGAAGCTAAACAGTAGTCTTGCAGAAGAATATTAATGTTTCTAGCTGCTTCTTCGCTTGCTTGTGAAATCAACATGGAGTCGTCAGCAAAGAAAATATGAGAGACTGTCGGGCAATCACGAGCCACTTTTATACCAGAAAGAATTCCATTCTGAATAGCATTTGAAATAGATCGAGACAACACATCCGCCACAATAAGAAAAAGATAAGGAGATATAGGATCCCCCTGTCTCAAACCTCTTTGAGGTTCTATAATACAAAACAGTTCATCATTAATCAAAAATTCAAGAGAAGTAGTCGAAATGCACTAGGAGATCGAAATTTGCCATGTAGAAGAAAATCCCATTTTATTCATAACCTGCAAGAAGAAAGTCCCATTCAACACGATCAAAAGCCTTATTTAAATCTAGTTTTAGAGCCATCTCTGAAATTAAGCCTTTTCTTTTATGAACTATATGATGAAGACACTCATGAGCTACCACTGTACAATCCTGGATTAGTCTTCCCGGGATAAAAGCTGACTATTGCGGTGTGATCAGATTTTTCATAATCGGTTTCAACCGATTTGCCAAATTTTTTGAAATGATACGATAGAGAAAACTGCAAAGACAAATGAGCCTGAATTGACCAAGATCCTACAGGTTTGGAATTTTAGGAATGAGAACTACCTGAGTGATATTGAGAGAGGGAGGCATAATATTCGAAGTGAAAAATTCCTTCACAGCTGAACTGACTTGAACTCCAACAATGTCCAGGTATTTTCAAAAAAAGAATCTAGGAAAACCATCTTTACCCGATGCTTTCAATGGCCCCGGCTGCTTAACAGCTTTCCAAATTTTTGTATCAGAAACTTCCTTACATAAATGGAGCATTCATATCTTGAGAAATTTGGAAAAATACCAAAGAGATTAAATTAGAAAAATATCTATCCCATCATATTTGAAAAGAGAGGAAAAATGATCTTTAACATGACTTTTAAGCTCTGCTTCTGAAGAAATCCAGTTGCCCTCATTATTACACAACTTAGCAACTCTGTTTCTTTGTTTGTGTTGAGTAGCTGTAAGATAAAAAAAACGAGAGTTCGAGTCTCCAAAATTTATCCAATTAAGCCTCTCCCTTTGGTGCCAGTACATCTCCTCTCAGATCCATAATACATCAATGTGCTCCAATATTTTTTGCTGACGCTGCCTGTTAACATCCGTGGGTGGCTGGTTTTGATGAATTTGAAGTTGGTTGGACAAATATTTAATGATCACTCTATTATTGCCAAAACATTTTTTGCTCCACTTCATTAATCCAAAACTACATAACTACAAATTAGCCATCAAGAGATCCGAAGACTTTATGGATTCATTCTGTTTCCAGTTGCACCTTATAATATCTTCACACTGTTCAGAACGAGACCACATAGTTTCAATTCTGAATTTTTTTTGACTGGTGGAAGAAATTCAGTTTTTAAGATTAGCGGAGTATGGTCACTTCCAATAAGAGGCTCGTGAATAAGCAAACTTTGAGGATATAAATCCATCCAATCAGCATTGACAAGAGCACAGTCAATTCTTTCTCTAATATGATGTGCTTCTTCTCGATTGTTTGACCAAGTGTATTTGACGCCTTTAAAAGGAACTTCCAGAAGATTTGCATTAGATATGAAAGTTTGAAGTTCCTCGATACTTTTAGAAATATGTTGATTTCCACCCATCTTGTCAGCAATTTCCCCAATCAAATTAAAATCCCCAATGACTATCGCAGGAGCATCAATAGAACCAATTATCTGACCAATATTATGCCAAAAACTCCTTCGCTGCTCACGATTATTAGGGCCATATATGAAAAAAGCATGCCAGCACAAACGAGAATAATGGAAAGAGATAACTGTTTAAATAAGATTTGACCGACCTGTAGTAACCAAAACATCAACCGCATCTGTCCACCATAAAGCTAGTCCACCAGAAAGACGAACATGATTAACATAATATGAATATGTCATAAGCGTGGACCTGCGAATTCTTTCAAGTTTATTAACTCTATTTTTAGTTTCCATAAGATAAACAACAATTGGACGATGAACTCTAATTAGCTCTCTGAGATTGGAAATTGTCCGGGGTCGTCCAACTCCCTGATAATTCCAAGATAACATTAATATGATTCTTATGGTTGTTTATGGGCAGCCACCACACCCTTTAAACTATTACGATGTTCATCTGAATCATCAGTCAACACATTCACATCCATTAACGATGATTCATCCAGGCCTAGCATAGACAATGGTGTTTGGGAAACTGATTTCGCACCTGAGGAAACTTTTCCTTTTGGACTTCGAGCATAAGTTGCTGAAAATTTTCGGGGGCTTCTGCATTTAGTCCTTGGAGACAAAGAAGTGCTAGTAGTAGATGACGGAAGCAAAAGTTGGCCGAAATTATCTGAATCTGATGGGGACTTTTTTAATCTTTTTATAAGTATAGTCTGATCATTCAAATCAGTTTCAGAACCTTTGCGCTTTATTGACAACATAGAAATTTCCCGGTTTAAGTCACCTTGAAAATCTGAGCAGGAAGATGCAGCATGTAACTCTTTTTAAAGAAAAGAACTAGAAATAAGAATTCCAGCTGGCTCAGTAACAAAGTAAATATTCTTGAGATTAGAATCCCTCACTATAAATTCCCTATCTATAACCTAAACACAGTCCCCTGAAACTTTTAGAACGCCATCTTCCAAAACAGAACTGGATTCCTCACAACTAACAATTTTCTTAGAACAAGAATCAGTAACTGACATTTGAAGAACCTTTTGACTCACATCTTCTTGCATCGCATCAGTTTTGGCATTTTCCTTAGAAACATTATCCGATTTAACTTTTGAAATCTTTGGAGCAACAGTAGCTACAAGTGGCTTCCAGCTTTTCTTGAGTCCTGTTGTTCGTAGCCATGGCCCATAATCACCAGCATTAATATTAACTTCCTTATATTTGCAGCTATCCTCATCATGACCAATTCGACCACAACTATAACAAAAGTTAGATAATCGTTCATATTTAAATTCAATCCATAAAGCTGTTAAACCATCTCTTTCAAGCATAAACCCAGGAACTAAAGGGTATTCAATGTTAATTTCAACTCGAAAACGCAGAATACTTCTATTTAATTGAATACCATCACTCATACAATCAGCTTCAATCAACTTACCCAATTTCGCAGCTAAAACTTCAACAAAACTTCTATTCATTTTCCCTAAAGGTAAACCATATGCCTGAACCCAAAATTCAACCGTAGAAAAATCAATTTCAGCAATAGACATATCCGGATTCCATGGTATCAAAGATAAAATATTTCCCATAACCGACCATGTACTTTCAGCTATAATTTTAGCTTTATCTTCAACATCCGAGAAACTAAAAAGGAAGAGATTTTGTTCCCATGGATAAACAGCAAAAGGATATTTAGTTTTCCATGCTCCCTTGAGAATATTTATCACTCCTTGCTTGCTTGTTGACTGTACGATTCTCTGAACAAACTTTCCCAATTAAACTAAGCTCTGGTATTTTGTCAAAAAAAAAAAAAAACTAAGCTCTGGTACTTGAGGAACTAGGGTTTGATTTTTATCCATACTAACAGTGTACACTAATAGAGGGGTGAAGGAGGAGTGTTTGCAAAATTAATGATAAAAAACCCACTTAGGAGTAATTAAAACCATAAGAGGATAAGCTCCCACTAAGAGAGAGAAACTCTTACAGAGAAGAGAGTTAGAACATACATGTTCTACTCATCAAATATATGAGATTTGCAAGATTTTAATTTGAATGGTGATATTTATATAAAATGATTCATGAAATTATAGGTTCTGCGATAATTTACATAATATTTTAATTGCAGAACCTAAGTGGACTCAGGACTCCACAAAAAATGAGTACTCCATAGAATTTTCTTATATATATAATATATATCTTAATTGACATATATTGACATTTCATCAATCAAATAATTGTTTACAAATATTTAAACTTAATTATAGTTTTAAACCTCTGACTTTGAAATTTTTATTATAAATTTATTGTACATGATTTTTAGAAACTAATACTTGAAGAACAAGATATTTAGGAAAATATAAGAAATATATTTTTAAATACGTTCGACATATGAAAAATGAACAATGATTTACAATATTTATAATCAAGAAAATAAATATAAAATCAAGAAAAAATAATTATGCATTCCTACTTTATATTATATTTTAGTATCTCTTATGTCAACACCTTTGAATCATATTATATCAATAATTTAATAATGTTTTTATCAATTTTTTCAAACAACTTAAAAGTTTAATTTTATTTTAAATTATTTATTAACAAAAAAAATATCGATATTACTTTAGAAAAAAGTATTAGTACTTTACTTCGCTCTTTGATAATTGTTAAGAGTAATTGATAATTGTTAAGAGCATGAAAGATATATGAGTTTATTCTATGAAAGCAAATTCATTAAAATTTTGGAATTTCTTACCCGCAAGGGTTGACTCAGTTGGTTAAAGAGAGGATAATTATCCTCTTGGTCACAGGTTTGAATCTCACGGGAGGAGAATTTATGATTATGCCTCCTGAATCAGAGACTGTCACTTAAGTGCGGTTATCTTAGTTCACGTATTTTGCAGGCTATTGCGTGAGCCCGTGAGGATTTACCCAGTGTGCACCCGAAGAGTAGTGACTGCTATTTCCTACGATAAAAAGAAATCAAATTTCGTATGTCGAACTTAGTCAAAATTTTTAGTTTTACATCTTTTAGTTTCTCTTATTCTAATAGTAGGTAAAAATATTGTGGAATAATTTTACTATAAAAAGAATCTAAAAGTCAGTGGACATTCTAAAAGTACTATTTAGTTAAAAGAAATTAAGATAATAATTCGATTAAATGAATTGTTAATATATATAAAAAAGTCATTTTCTTACAAAATAATTAATAGTTAAGCCATCAAAGTGAAATAATAAAAATTAAAAGTAAATTCATTAACGATCGTGAAAATTATTTAAAGAAATGCAATCATCTTTTAAAAAATAATAGTTAAGTCACTCAAGTGACAACAATTATAAGAGGGTCATTTTTTTGCAAAATAATAATAGTTGATACCATCAAACAACAATTAGGTCATTAGTATATTTTATTATGATATCTTTCTTTTTTTATTTTGAATGTTCTTAATTGGTGAGGTTAATGTTTACTAGATTAGTTCCTGGACCGATACCCGGTTATATTATAATTATTTTTTAAAAAGTTATTTTGAAATAATTTAATTTGAATAATATATATTAATACCATATTTTTATTACATACTAATGAGAATAGAATAAAATATAAATATAAAAACTTAAAAAATGACATTATCCAAAGTACAAATATTGATCATCAACTTTTTATTAAATATAAAAAATATAATAATTAATATTTGTTTAACTAAAATTAATTTTGAATAAGATAAAATTAGTGAAGAAAATGAAAATATTAAAAGTTATTAATTTAAGAATATAAAAGTGAGAAAAAAAGATAATGAGAAATGAGTAAAAGAGAGAATTAGTGGGGATAATAAATGAAAGAGAGATATTGAAGGTAAATTAAATGAGGAGGGAATTGTCAATGGAAGATGATATCAGCAAAAAATTAATAAGAGCTTGACACATAAATTTGATGATGTAAGTGGAGATGATGTAAGCGGAGAGGTTGACACATAGGATGATGTCAACATAGGATGATGTTAGCTGTATTTTGTTTTAGTATAAGTGGATGGAGTAAGAAGAATTGCCAATTATTATATATTAATGGTCATTAATATCTACAAATATGTAGATTGATAATATTTAGATAATATTTAAACATGTTTAGAAAGTTGATTTTCGTGTGCAGTTTATATGTAGGCTTATGACATAGATGGTAGATGAATTACAACATGTAACAGTGCAGAGCCTGTTGGATGAAACTACTGGTGGGTGGGATGATGATGTTCTGGATGATATATTGAATGAAAGGGATATGAAACTTGTCCGTCAAATTCCAGTATCCACAAAAAGGAGGGATGACACGTGGTTCTGGTTATTTGACGACAAAGGAAAATTTATAGTTAAAAGCTGCTATAGAAATCTGAGAGGTGAAGCTGCATGCCCAGATGCTGAATTCTGGAGGAAGTTATGGAATTTGAAGTTACCAGGTAAGGTGCTGAACCTAATCTGGAGGGCTTGTCGAGACTGTCTACCTACAACACAGGCCTTATCGTTGAAGAGGGTTAATGTGCCTGTAATGTGTCCTTGGTGCCAGCTATGCGAGGAGGACGGTGTTCATGTTCTGTTTCAGTGCTCATTTGCTCGAGAAGTATGGACAACAGCTAGTTTGAATAATCTGGTTTCAGTGTGGCCAAATGAAACTATGTTAACAGTCCTAAAACGAATGTCCCAAACAGCCAGTAGTGAGCAGCTTTTGATGATCTACATGTTATGTTGGAGTTTGTGGCAGCATCAGAATGATTGGGTGTGGAACCGGAATGCTACTTCACCTTTTGGCGTTCGTTCGAGAGCGTGCAGTATGTTCACTGAATGGCAGCGAGCTAGGGAAGAGAACTCTGGTCCTAACATGAAACAACAAGGTGTGTCTCGATCATGGTGTAAACCACCTGCAGGATGGATAAAAATAAATGTTGATGCGGCTTGTACGCAGAATTCACAACAGGTGGGGGTGGGATGCATTATTAGAGATGAGGGAGGCAACTTTCTTCGGGCCAGAAGTACTGTATTGCCGGGGAGACTCCAGCCGAGGGAGGCTGAAGCTTTAAGCCTAAAAGAAGCGTTTGCTTGGACAAAGGAATGGATGAATAGCAAATGTATTTTTGAATATGATGCTAAGCTTCTGGTTGATGCTGTTAATAGTGGCCAAGGAAACACTTACTTCCATGCAATGGTAGAAGATTGTATTGATATTCTTAAATACTTCGATGAAGTGTTAGTTTGTTTTTCCTTTAGGTCTGCGAATATGGTAGCTCATGAGTTAGCTCGGGCTGCATATTCTATGTCAGGCTCTATGGAGTGGACTTGTACTGCTCCAGACTTCATTATGTGTATGATTGATTCTGAGAAATGTTAATGCAAGTGCGGTTTTTTCAAAAAAATGCGGATGCATCATTGTTCACTGGGGATTCATATGTGGGTATGCTTATTATGAATGAGACCGGGGATTTTGTGCGAGGGAAAACTAAAAGAATTCAGGGCATTGTCAATCGAGCTCAGAAATGTTTTTGAAATAAAACCGAAATTCAGTCCAAACTGAAAAAATCAATAAAAAATCTCAAAATCGAAACCAAAAATTTAAAACTGAACCGATTTCATGTGTGTGGTTTCGGTTATTAGTTACAACCGAACTGATAAAAATTGAACCAGATAGATTATATAAATAATTAATTAATATATATATATATATGATTTATATACTTTATGTAATTTATATGAATTTTAAAATAAACAAATAAATAAATATGTGATATTTTTATATGTTGGGTCAATGTTATTGGTTCTTATTCTGGTTCTTATTAGTGAATATTTATCACTGGTACTCCTTCAAACTTGTCATTTATGATTTTGGTGGCAACTTGATATGCTGTTATATTCGTCTAGGGACGTATAACTTAAATGCCTAAATCCATCTCTTACGGTTTATTCAATTAATCGACTGTAACTTGTCAATATAAACTATGTCTCATTGCATTATATATAGTTTTAATGATGAATATATTGGTTGGGTTTATAGTTACTGTTGTGCAAGACATGGCTGTATAATAACAAGACTAGTTATATTAACAATTCTAAGATTAAGTTGTTTAATAATCAGTTATGTAATCTGTAATTGTATTTCTTGAGTTTGTAAAAATGGTTAGAAGATTAGACTGTGGGATTAATCTGTGAACAGATTCAAGCTAACGAATAAACTCTGGAAGAAGATTAAGTCATGATCATGCCTTAGAGAAAAGATGTAAAAGTTTGGAGTTGAATAAAGTTGTTCTATGAAAAGTATTCTAAGTCAAGATATCGACAAGTCACAGATCAAGTTATATCAAGAAGTCATTCAAGATGTCTAAAATGACTTGTAGAGAAGTCCAAAATGGCTTATGGAGAAGTCTCGGAGATATCGACAAGTCAAATAAAGATGTAGAGAACTGGAGATATTGACAAGTCATTTTTGCATGTAGAGATCTCAGAGATATCGACAAGTCAAATGAAGATGTGAAGAATTGGAGATATCGACAAGTTAATTTTTCATATAGAGATCTCAGAGATATCGATAAGTCAAATTGTGCATATAGAGATCTCGAACATATTGACAAGTCATTTCTACATGTAGATATCTCAGACATATGGACAAGTCATTTCACATGCAAGGAACTAAAGACCTCTACAAGTTAAGTATACCTATAGAGAACTCATAGATCTCGATAAGTCGTTATATTTATCGATATGTCACTTTTATATAGAAAAAACTAGAGATCTCGACATACTTCTTAAATTCAGAATACATGCAAGTTCAAGATTCAAGATTATCAGTCAACAAACAATTCATTCACTGAATTGGAAAGTCTACAAAACAGCTTGAAGAATATAAGATCAAGGGCCAAGATTAACTGGACAAAGGGTGGTCACAAACCTGCTAGATTCTGCATAGATTTGCTAAGACATAAATTGAGATAGAAAAAGGTTGCTTTAGAAAATGGTTTATTACTTTTTAGTGCAAGTCTTGTAAACCCTTGTTGCTAGTCTATAAAGTATGCATGGTTCCTTAGTTCAAAAATAAAACAGATCTAGATTTTCTTGTAATTCTCTCAAGATAGAAGCTGAGTTCTTATTTTCTTAAAAATACAGATTTGTAGCAAGACAAACTTATTTAATACAATTAAGTGAATTTTTGATATATTGTGTTTGTGTTCTTTCTGATTAAACATAATATCTACATATCTAAAACTGCTTTGTTCAAACCATAATCCATTAAGTTTAAAATAAAGAAAAATCCAAGAAATACATTCACTCCCCTGTTGTTCAAGAAATGCCTGTACTCTAACAAGACTAAGTCATACTGACAACCCTAAGAATTAGTTGTATGATAATCTAAATTTATATTTTGTATTGTATTACCCGAGTCTGTAAAAATGTCAAAGATCATACTGGCGTATTTTCTGTAAATAGTCTCAAGCCTAAGAATAAACTCTGGTAGAAGGTCAAGAAGATCATACCTTAGAGAAATTGTGAAGAAGCTTGGAGTTGAATAAATATTTTTTAAAAAAAGTTCTAAGTCAATATATCTATAAGTAACAGATTAAGTCATATAGAGAAGTCATTTGAGAACTCCAGAACCTATCGAGAAGTCCAAAATAGCTTATAGAGAAGTCTCAGAGATATCGACAAGCCAAATGAAGATATGAAGATTGGAGATATCGACAATTCAATTTTCTCATTAGAGATCTTAGAGATATCGATAATTCAAAATGCTTATAGAGATCTCTGAGATATCGACAAGTCATTTATGCATTAGAGAACTCAGAGATATCGACAAGTGAAAATGAAGATGTGAAGATTGGAGATATCGACAAGTCAATTATCTCATTAGAGATCTCAAAGATATCGACAAGTCAAAATGCTTATAGAGATCTCAGAGATATTGACAAGTCATTTCTACATGCAGAAATTTGAAGACTTCGACAAGCCAAGTTCACTTATAGAGAACTCAGAGAGCTCGACAAGTCAAAGACACTTATAGAGAATTAAGAGATCTCGATAAACCATTATACTTATTGAGATGTCATTTCTCTATGCAACTAACTGGAGATATCGATATGAAGCTCAAGTACAGAATGCAGACAAGTTAAATATTCAAAATTATCAATCAACAAACGATCTAATCACTTAGATTGAAAAGTCTACAAAAGCAGCTTGAAGAGTACAAGATCAAATTCCAAGATTAACTGACAAAGAAAAGTCACAGATATACACGATTTACAAATATACACTAAGCCAAAAATGGAAAGTTTTAGATATAAATTAAAGTTAGGTTTTGTACATTCTATTGCATGTTGTGTAAACTTGTATTTACTAATCTATATAGTAAAAACTGATCCTTTACTTTTAAATTATATCAAACAAATCTAGTGTTTCTTGTAACTCTCAATGAAGAAGCTGAGTTCTTTATTTATAAAGAACCCATGATTTGTAGCAAGACACTAGCTTGATTTTAATATAAAATTAAGTGAGTTTTGAAATATTGTGTGCACTGTTTTATTTCAGCTAACAAAATATTACTATATTTCTAATCTGCTTTGTTAACTAAGTAACAAATATTCAATAAACCTTAAAATTATTCAAAACATATTCACCCCTCATGTGTTGTATTCATTACCTAACAAGTGGTATCAGAGAAAAATATGAAAGCAAACAGATTAAAGGTCTTGAAAGATTGAATACACAAAAGATAAGCAGTATAAATATACCATTGTTAGGAAATGAATAACATACATGGGGGGGGGGTGAATGTGTTTTAGGTGTTTTTGTGCTTTTCTTGAATCTCTATGGTTGAACAAAGTAAATTAAATCTTGTAGAGAAATGTGTTAATGCAGAATATAAGCATGCAATAATAAAGAACATAAATATTACAAAACTCACTTAATTTTATATTAAAATCAAGAATGTTTTGCTACAAAATTTCTAGGCTCTTTGTTGATAAAGAGCTTAGCTTCTCTTTGAGAGTGTTACAAGATTTTTCTATCTTAAATTGTTACATCTAACAAAGGACCAGTGTTAACTTTATAATATAGTTAATTGCTGGTTTACACAGTGTACAATAAGATATGTTATTAACCTTTAGTAAACTGTAACTTGTCATTTCCATTTTAGGAAAAGTGAAACTTCTATTTCTGGCTTAACATATCTTTAGCATCCTGTGTTTACTTTGATCTTCCTTTGTCAGATAATCTTTACCATTGATCTTGCACATACTTCAAGCTGCTTTTTGTAGACTTGTTAATCCAGCTGGTTGGATTGTTTGTTGACTGTAGATCTTGAATATTAAAATGGTCTGCATTTTGTACTTTGAGAATTTACCTTGAGATCTCCAGTTAGGCATATAGAGTTCCTGACATCTCGATAAGTATATTGACGTATCGAGATCTCTAATACTCTATTGTGAATTTGACTTATAGAGGTCTCTGAGTTCTCTATAAGAGACTTTGGCTTGTCGAGGTCTCTCATCTTCAAGTCTTCACTTTGACTTGTCAACAACTTAGAGTTCTCTAGTGAATTTTGACTTATCGATATCTCTGAGTTCTCTAGTAGACTTTGACTTATCGATAACTCAGAGTTCTCTAATGAATGTAGACTTGTCGATAACTCTGAGTTGTCTAGTGAAGAAATGACTTGTCGATATCTCCAAACTTCATGTCTTTAATTGATTTCTCGATATCTCTCTGAGTTCTCTAGTAGCTTTCCTGACTTCTCGATAAGTCATCTGGAGTTTTCGAGTGACTTCTCTATAACACGAAATTTGTGACTTGTAGAGATCTTGACTTAGAGTATTTTTTATCCAAACAGATTTATTCAACTCCAAGCTTCTTCAAAATTCTTCTGAGACATGATCTTCTTGATCTTCTTCCAGATAGAATCCTTAGGCTTAATACTGTTTAAGGAAAAAGAATCCAGTCTGCTCCTTTATATTTTTACAGACTTTAAAATATTACAAGCACAAATACAAACTAAGATAACAATACAACTTACTTAGGGTTGTCAATATGACTTAGTCTTGTTGAGGTACAAGCATGTCTTGCACAACAATCTCCCCCAATTTGTGAGAAAATTGCTTAATAAAAATTCATGCATGTTAATAAGGCTAACCCCAAACTAAAATGGAAAGTAAAGTAAATACATGAAAATTGACACAATTACACTTTTTATTACAAAAAAAGATTTACAAGAATTAAGTAGTTCAAGGGTCAGGTAAAGACTATTTTTGCCTCTGTTTCTTCTTTAAGAATATCCTTAACTGAACAAGAATCTCAAGCTCTTCTATAATAGGGGTTCTACTTAAAGCTTCTACTAGTTTAAACCTGACATCCCTTGGATAAACACTATTCAGTAAATAAATTCTAAATCTTGAGAATTGGCCATCTTTGATATTGAGAAACTTCCCATCTTTAGATATTCTGCTCCTTCTTTGTACTTTCAATTCTTCAGACCTTTTTATAAACATTTCAAGTTCTTCATCATACCTTTTCTTTCATTCCTCATATTTAGCTTCATTCCTTTTTCTTCTTTTTTCTCTCTCAATCAGCCATTCAGCCATAATTGATCTCCTTGCTCTAGTAGCAGAATTCTTATCCTTTAGCAGACTTATCACTCTTTTGATTTCTGTGGGAGAGAGTGAATCCATTAAGGTGTAGCCAAGAAATGTCAATGACCCATCTTCATAGTAAATTCTAACTTCCCTTAGAGATACAACCCTGACTCTGACAATTTCCTCAGCAAGTTGTTTGAAATATTCTTCATCTGAGATGCCCCAATTCAAAGGTAGAAAGTCAGATTGCTTGAAATAGTTCCAGATGTCCCTTTCAGTGACTTCTCCTTCATCTGTATGCTTGGATTTCTTAGGCTTTCTCCCAACATATTTGAGATTGACTTTTAGTGAAGGTTTGGCTAAAGGTAAGGTTTTGATTTTCTTGAGATTTGTTTAGCTTGTGGTGATTAGAATTTTTAGGAAAGAGTTGGTTGTTTGTTTGTATAGAAATTTGGGTTTTGAGGTTTGAGATGGTATAATGTTTGAGATAGTTGATTTTGAAGGTTGAGATAAAGGTTGAGCTATGACTGTTTGGATTTTTAGGGTTTGTTGTGGTTCTGAGCCATCATGATTCTTTTTGGTTCTCCTCTCACTTCCTATTTTCCTCTCTTCATTCTTCTTCTCTTCCTGCTTTTTGTCCTAGCTACTTGTTGCCTTTGAGAATTGACTTGGATTTGAGCCAGAAGATTTTTGATCATCTTTTTGCTCGACATCATCCTCATCTTTCCTTAAATTATACTTAGTAGTAGGCAACATGTTGTCATAATCAACAATGTATCTTTCCAAGATCTTTATCATCTCCACATCCTCATCCTTCTTGCTCTTTAAATCAGACTGTAGAGTCATGAGCAGCCTTAAGTTTGATCTGACACAATGTTTGGGAATGTAGAGATGCTTGGCATGCTTGGTTGAAAGGCAGACATAAACAATTCCCTTGTTTAGAGATAGATAGGCTTCTGGAAAAGCTGCTATCTGTGCCTTTTTAAGCTCATGTAGAAGTTGAGTGTCTACATGAATCACTTGGTGTACTTTGTTAATCATAACATATAATTCAGATGCTCTCAATGTTTGGAGATTTTCCGAGGTAACCTGAAGACACCTGTCCACCCCACCATCATTTATTTTCATCACAATTCTTTTCTCTAGAAAGTTGTTGATCTTTACTACCACTGCTCTTACAAAATTGATATTCTTGCCTAAAGCTTTCTTGCAACTCATATAGTTGTGTTGAAGAGACACTCCTAGTGCTGCAAGAAGGTCATTGAATTTCTAATCTTGATGAGGTCCTTCTGCAGCCCTTAGTAGTCTTTCTTTTCCAACATCAACTTGAGGATTTGAGCTTTGTCCTTTTTGAACAGGCACTTGAGATTGTGTCTTAGCATCCCTGGATTGTGCAATCCTAGCCTCGATCTCCCACTTAGTCTTGGAAACAGGCATGAGCAGGGGAGTTGGAATTTCTAGCCTAATCTATGCAGGTAAGGCAGGAAGTGCAATGTTGAGCTTTCCCATTATGGCTCCCAAGGCAACTGAGTTTTGCATTTGGAGATGCCTGTGAGAGTCCACCAGGGTCTGGATGTCTGTTTGTTGGCTCTTGACAAGAGAAGTCAAGGCTTGAACTTGTGCAGTGAGTGAAGCATTGGAGTCTTGCAGTGCTGAGACTTGGCTCTGAAGAGATTGAATTTGTAGATTTGTGGAGATGGAGCTAGGCTGAAAAGAGCTGGTAGATGTGCCAAAAGTTTCATCTACAACCTGTTTGATGCCTTCCATAAGCAAAGCTGAGGGCTCATATCTGCTCAAGTGAAGTTGGTCCAGCTTGACCTTAGTGTTATTTGAATGAGTGATTTGTTGCTGGACAAGTCTATTGAGAGAGATAAATGATTGTTTGAGATTTTTGACTTCTTTTTCAATAGAAGCAAGATCCATTCTTGACATTTGCTCAGCAAAGTGCTTAAATTTGGAAGTGATTTGTACTTGAGATGGTGTAATCTCATCCATCTTCTCATTCACCAATTTCCTCATTCTATCTTCATGACCAGTTAGCTTGACTTCCAGAGCTTTACCAAAAAGATGAAATGTGTGGCGCCCTCCAAACCCGGGTCAGAAGTTTGGGGTCCACACACACACATACCTTACTTATAACCTGCTTATAAAAATAATAAAGATCATAATAATATGCAGTGACCCTACTTACCAATTACCACGGATCGCAACAGGTTAAAGTATGCACAAAAGCCACACACACACACTTATATTACAAACGCCTAAATCCCAACTATTTAAACTTACAACTGAATATTAAATATTATTACAAACTACACAAACTTAAACTATTCCAAAAGCCGCTAGCTAGCTTATTCCGATCAACCTGGAATCCTAGCTCTCGCACTGGATTGGGTGTAATAATCCCAATTTTTGGAATTTTTGAAACACTGATAAATAGTAACTTTTGCTGATGATGCTGATTAAGAAAAATTATCAGACCACACTATATAGGAACACTGTTATGGAAATTCTAAGATCGTATTAGTATTCCATAAAGTAAATGAGTGTGTGTAAAGGTCGTCAGAATCCAAATTCGAACACTTTGATTTTTCCCGAAAATCCCCAGATACCGAAAAAATTGAGTATAAGGTAACATGATTAAAATGTTTTAAATTCAAGGATTATAAGCAAGAATCATTAAAGGACTATAAAATATGAAGAGGGGGTTAGGGAAGCCCAAGTAATAAGATCCCAGATACGTTTCCTCGAACGATTAACAAGAACGAACGATAAACGAATCGTAAAATAATTAAACGACTAAGTAATGCAAGTGGCAAGGAGGATGAGCTCATTGGTGACCAAAAAAGCTTATATCACCTTCCACTCACATTAATCAACCAATAACCAAACAAATATCTTCTCATCACTTCCTTATCACCACAAACCAAGTCAAACACTTTCTCTCCCCCATTTTTATCAAAAAACCCGAGAGGAAAGAGAGATGAAAATGGAGGAAGATGAAATGCTTGTATCTTGAGTTTCTCTTGGCCGTTTTTCGTGTTCTACCTATCAAATCAAAGCCCTCGAGAAGCTCTACACATTTAAGGTAACCACTCTCCTCACCTCATTGATTCTCAATTCTGTTTTTAATGTTTTATAGTTCAGATGAATAGTTAACTCAAGAACTAATGTTGTGTTCTTGATTTTGTTTTGAGATTTTGATAATTATAAGTCTAGTTAAGGATCATCTAAGGTTTGTTAAGTATTACCCACTCTCCAAGGAAGGTATAAACTCTAGAATCTTGATCTTAACTTTGAGTTTTGTTTAAGATCTGTGGTTAAAAGTGATGAATAGTTTGATTATGTATGTATAGTTAGTTAATGGTTGGTTTTTAGTGGTTATTGTTGTTGTTGGTTGAAAACATTGGAGGTGTGGTTTGAAATGGTTTGGTTATGAAAGAGTTTTGACTTGTTTAAGTATTATAGTAAAAGGTCTTGATTGGTTGATGCTTGGTTGTTGTTTTGGTATAGTCTAGAAGTGGAAAAGCATGTAAACATAACCGTCGTAATGTCCATTTTCATACAACTGCTTGTTTTTAGTATTCAGGACAGAAAGCTAACTGTTCAATCTGTAACTTTACCATTTTTAGCTAGATTGTGTCGTAAGCTTCGTTTTGATATGTGGTTCTCTTGAATCCGATGTACGGTTTAGGAAAAATGACCGTTTTAGGTAACGGCATTTCGCGAACGAACCATTTCCCCTCGCCTTACTTTGAAACCTTGGTGAAGATCCTTAAATGACTATTTGGAGTATGAAACAATTATGTAAGGTTAATGGGTCAGTTGGTAGAGTATTCGCGAAATCTTTGCCTTAAAATTCATAACGGTTAATTTATTAAAATAGTGGAGCCAAGGGTACTCGAGATATTTACGTGAATCGTTAAGCGACCATAAGCGAACGTTAGAGTCTAATTGGTTAAAGTCTAGTTTCTTAAGTGATCGTGGTTTAATTCCAACTTATATGTTGTTTATAGGTTATCAGACTCGCCCCCGGGCCTTTTACCACCCCCCGTCGCTCAGGCAAGTTTTCTACCCGTTATACTATTGTTGTGATATAAATATATTGATGCATTATCTTGAGATAAGTGCATGGTTGTTATTAGCAAATCTTGCGATATATTGGAGCATATGGATATGGTATATATATGTATGTTGTGAAATCTTGATATTTTATTATCAATTCAAATGCTTGTAAACTGCATAATACCTATGCTAGAGATAAGCAGTAGTTGCGTATAACCTTAGTATAGGGGACCCGAAGGTGAACATTTCTCTAAACCGGGAGTCGATGTTCCCGAGTATAGTATATGTATATATATATAAATAGTTTTCAAAACTATTAATCAAATAAGGTTTATTCGATAACTTTATTTTATTTAATGAATATTATTTTGAATATTCATTCGAGGACTTACGACTCCGCTCATTTTATTTAATGAATATTATTTTGACTATTCATTCGACGACTTATGACTCCGCTTATTTTATTAAATAATATTTTTTATTTTATTAAAGAATAATGTTTCGATATTTCAAACTTATTCTCGATTATTCAAATAAAGATCGTACTTTCGTATAAATATATCTTTGGTTATTTATTATTCATTTCAAGTATGAGTTTTTAAAATATTTACTTCAATTATTTTTATAAAGATTATCCTTTATGGGATATTATTTAAATAATAATATTCAGATATTCTCCAACATATCGGGACTGATTTATTTTATTAAATCAGCATTACTCCAAACATTCTTAAAAATGTTTTCAAGTCTTCAAAATGATTTTAAAAGTTAGAGCGGATCCCAAAACTCGTTTTCAAATTTAAGGTCTTCCTTTCGAATGGGATTTAAATACTCACTTAAAATTCTGAGGGATCCGGCTCTGTGGTGTATTTTATGCTCGCTACGAGGTTGCTGTTTTGACAAAAAAATTTGATTACTTGCCCAATGTTCGGGAAGTAAGTCCATCTAATTGAGTCGGCATAAGCGACAGGCCGAGGTACGGTCTATGAAAGTGTAAGTGGCTGGGTGGCAGTCCATCAACGCATAAGAGGCCGGGTGGCGGTCCAGCACAAGGTCCCAATGCGGCCAGGGTGATGACCGGCGGGGGATTCATCCATCTACTAGTAGAAAAGGTTACTTATTGGTATCTTTTCTTGATCAACAAGATATCAGGTTTATGCCAAAATTCTCTTCTTTCCAAATTTATTGGATATGACAACTCTGTTTATACTTGTCATGATAGAGGTTTTCAGGGAATGTATGATATATATATATTGGTGTATATATATATATTGGGACTTAATGAAGTATCTCGTAACTTCATTTCTTTTGAATGATATTTCAAACATTGAATTTATTCAAGTCTTATCTTGTAGTCTCATCTATGTGATGAGCTTTGAAACTGATTATACCTTGAACGGTGGTAATTCAAGTCATATTCGGGAAAAGATATAAGTATATTGGAGTATTTAGTAACTTCATCTTTTCAACTTATATCTAGTAAATGATTATCTTATGCATGATAAAGATTTTCAGAAAAATGTTGAGACAAGGTTAGATATATGAGATCACCTTGCAACGATATTTTTATACAGTTATAAACTGGAACTCTGTGTATATTATGCATGGAAGAGGACTTCCAAGATTTTGAAAAGTATATATACATATATATTGAATATTTTGTGACTTGGTCGCGTTAAGATATCAAACTTGGTTCATTTTTTCTTGACCAAGACTTTCATGAGTACTATGAGAATGCTCATATATTGTTAATTATTATACATATTATTTCGGTGGGCTTGTTGCTCACCCTTGCTTTCTTCTTTCATCACACAACAATAGATAGAAAAGATGAACATGACCAAGCTCCCAATTCGCAAGCGGTTAGGAAACATTCTGCAGTTTTCTGGAGGCGTTGATGCCGTTATAGCTGAGGTAGGAACTACTAATAGGCTAGGTTTTTAATTGTGGATGTACCAGACTTATGTATATTTATGAATTGTAATAATGGCAAAGAATATGTAAATTTATTCAGAACCCCTTTTAAGGTGTAATGGCTTATAATTGTGGAATAAAATGACGTGTTATTTTTGGTATTCATCTCTGAGACTATAACTTATGGTGTGTGTGTATATTATGGGGTCACAGTATACAGTAGTTGGTTGTTTATTAAGATTGAGTGTTATTAAGGGAAATGGAACTCGTGACAACCCGGATCCCCGACCCCGGATTTGGGGGTGTTACAGAAATGGTATCAGAGCTAAGAGTTATAAACCTCAGAGATGATGCGTAGTTAAAATGATAAGTTCACTAAGATAATAAGAACTCTTGCCAAGTTCATAGTCGGGCTACCTAACATAATACTGACAGTTAAAAACCTTACGGGAACCCTTATAAATATTATGATAGTAACATAGTTCGTTCTCGTATAGGGCAGCGGGGCACCGAACCTTGAGGTTCAGGAGCATCAGCATGAGGATGTTTTATTACATGTTGGAGATATAATTATAAATTCGATAGAGTACCCTAACGAGGGACTGGATGAAATTCATATTGAGAATGTTGCGGTTGAGGATGTTATCCCAGAGGGGATTTTTGCTGAGGAGGATCTCGTGGAGGATCCCGATGAGAATAAAGAGAGGACCGCTGAGGAATTGATGGCCGTAGTCAAGGCGACTACCAGAGCTAGAATGGCCGTGAGGGTGGCACTACAGGATGAAGAGTTACCAAGGGCACAGAGGATAATGAGGGCAGAAGGAGTGGGGCCTTCCACAGCACCAATTATACCAATATCAGACCCTCTCCCAGAGGTTCCTGTAGACATCCATGAGGTTCCACCAATTCCTGCTCCCTCCCCTGTACAGAGCCCAGCACCTACTGAGGAAATGCCACCTTTATCTCCTGCACCATTGTCACCCGATACCGTGCTTGGTTATCCATTTGGATCTCCTGGGTCTACACCACCTGCACTTCGTGGAATGCTAGATGCTACTGTTCAGGCTTCTCTTATCGCTGATTATCATATGACTTTGGGTGGCCTGTCTGAGGCCCGTAATGTTAGAAGTGATTTGTTGGATCGACTTACTGCACCAAGGATTGAGGGCGGGGTCCTTCCACCAGTATTAACTTATAGCATGGAAAGGATTGAGGCTACCACCCGAATTATAGCCAGAGGCCATCTTGAAGGTCAGATTGATCTAGCTCTACTTGCGACTATCTTAGACCTCATCATCGCTTTAATGGAGCAGGTTAGGGATGTCGTGCGTGCCCGCATTTCTTGATCCATAATAGTGTGCAAAGTTTGAGCAATCAGATAAGGATTTCATGTAGCACCGCTTTTGGAGGATTAGCCTAAGTTATGAATGATTAGTTTAATGACTAGATGATTATCTGTGGTAGTACTTTTGGGATAGAAGCAATCACATCAAATGATGTAATTCTCTTTCGTGTGTTCAGTTGTTGTACCCTCAAACAAATGGTTATGTATATATTCGTTCCTTTCAGTTTAGATCAGTTTGTTTATGATAAGTTCATATTGTTAATTGCACTATTAACACTTAAGAGTGTCATGAAGTTTATAGAACTTGAGAATTCATAATTTACGATCATGTAAGAACTATATGAGGGAAAGACTTAAGCAAAGTAAGTAAGACAAGTATAAAGAGATTCTCAATTTTTTTGTCCAAGCATTATGCCCCCACGAGGAATTACATATGGGGAAAACCCTGAATGTGATAATCAGGGAGGTCGCAATCAAGATGTAAGGAACCCAGAATATAATGAAGTGGAAAATGAGGATTTTAACGTATAAGAAAACCCCAATTTTGGGAAAAGGATGAAACATTTCATACTGAGAAACAGAAATTGAGCAAGTTAGGACGAACCAGGACGGTACTCCTATGGGGAAATTCATGGACCTTCCTAAACAAAACTTATACTTTTACCCCCAACCACCACCTTGAGGAAACAATGCGGTGAGAAATTCTTTCAGGTCCTTTAAATCGCTAAGCTCTCAGAGTTCCAAGGAACAAGCTGACTCAGTCGAGGCAAGAGCCTGGCTAAAGGAAATATAGGAATCATTTGAGATTCTAAATGATTGATGAATCACAAAAGACTGTTTTTGTCACTTACCCTCCTAAGAGAGAGGCCACCGGCTGGTGGAAGGCTAAGAAAGATAGAGAAATAGTGTAGAAATTTTAAAATCAGGCCAGAGGCGGACAAGTATGATGAATCATGAAGCTAGGTTGTGAAAGTCGTCAAGGTTCGTCTGAAGGACACGAATCCAGGATGACGGGATGTTTGAAATCAATGCTTATGTTGTGTTGGTTCATGAAACGGTTGTAATAGAAACGAAAATAAAAGACTGAAAGGGGAAGGAGTATAAAGGGATATAAAGGAAATGGAGTTGAGAAGCGATAAGGGAGTTAGGTATGAGGAAACCCTAAAGACTCGTAGTAATAGAAATAGAAAAGTATGCGATCATTAGGGTGAGGGTGATTCACCATGAGTTAAAGTTGATGGTTGAAGGCATAAATGATATATATATTGAAAAGTGTGAAGTGTATGTAACACCTGTGACTTGATGCCCAAAAGGGAGACACCAAGTATACAAGATATCCCAATATTGAGATGACTGTTGAGATAAATAAAAGAGGTAAATGAGTAGTTAGAACTAAAAAGTTCATGTTGAACATGACCAATATCTTCTAGAACATCCCTGTTATCATTACTAAATCAGGCAAGAAAAGCGGATAACCGTTGTTATCTTTTAGAGGCCATATTGATTGACCTCATTTTTAATACAGATGTTATTGTGAAATTAGGCATATACTATCGAGGTGGGAATGATTGAATAAGATACCCTTATCAGGGATATATGACTTGAATTATCCATGTAAGGATGCAAGTACCTTTTTAAAGGTGGAATTAAGGATATAACCTCCATAACTTGAGATGAACCACGGGGGATGCATAAAGGTTGGCATTTCACCCTTAATAGGGACATTATGAGTTTAGGTAGTACGGAATGAAGGACTAAGGCAAAAATAACCTTTAAAGATCATTGGATAAAGTTTTCAGAACTATATAGACAATGATTCTGGTAATAGTAAATAGTATCTTGATATGCCCTGTACCTAGGCTGTACCTGATGAAGGATTTAAGGATAACCTTAGAGGTTTTACAAGGAGAATGGTAGTATTCAAAGTTCTCAAGAATAGAAATTTTGATAAAGAAAATATGACGTAATTATAATAATGCCAGGTAGGCACGTATTGAACCATAAGAAAGTATAGATCGGCCCAATGAAGGTCGAGATTGGTGAAAACAAGAAGGACCCCAGATAAGAGATGTCCTAAGTATGATTGAGAGTCAGTCATGATAATGTTAACTTCTAAAGACCGAGGCAATAACTTATGGAAAAATGGTGATATTTTTTTCTCACCAAAGCTTAAGGAAGAGCATTTTCACACAAGCAGTGATTGGAAAGGAGGTAGAAAATTTAGTTGGAGATCGTTCAAAAGACATTGATTATGAGGAACTATTACTATCAGGAAAGGCTAATGAGGTGGCCGACACTCTAAGTATAAGAGAGCAATTATAGGCGCTCGTGCCATAGGATTACAGTGATGATGGTTAAAGCCATAAAGGTTGTATTATGGTGTGGAAGATTGACATTCCTTCTGATGATTGTGCGATACTCAACGGTAATAGTAGTTTGGTAAAGATTTAATTCATGTAATCGCCGTGAGCGGTATAACGACTCGTGTATTTTTGAATTATTTAAATATGTGAATACGAAAATTATTAAATAAATAAAATATTTGTATTGGTCTTGACCGCTACGTGTTGTTTGATTAGTAGTTATGTGTGATTTATGGTGTACCGGATTGTCCGTGTGATTAATTCTAGAGCCGTGTTGAATTATTTTCACTTTCAAAAATAGAATTAGTGCAAATTTATTTGCATAAATATTTGGAATGTCTGTAAAATTATTTTTATGATTCTATAATTTCAATAATTATTTTTAGGACTTTATAAAATTGAGAAATCAATATTTCATTAATTATTTATTTTTAAATGATTTTCTGAGTATGTTTAATGGTAAAATCCATATTTAATTATGGAAATCTTCGAAAATTATGAAACTTATATTTTATTAAGTTCGTATTATTCTGAGAATTTTAAAATTATTTTCGAAATTTTCGGGACTAATTTCACCCGCGCGTGGATTCGTTTATTTGTTAAATATGGGTATAAACTGTGTTTGTAAAACGCTTTAAAAATTAGGAAAATTTTATTTTAGTAATTTCAAATTATTTGTGATATTTTGGGACTATTTTGGAATTTTTCCGATCAATTTTCGCGCGTAGCTTTATATCGATAATTGTAATTTTTGGATCAGAATTTGGGTTATATGGCACGAGAATTACACGTGGCGGATTAGGCACAAACATTTGATACGTGCCTGTATAATAGGGTGATAGCAGAAAAGGGAAAGAAAAAAAAATTATAAAATAAAAACACTCACCCACCCCTGTTCTGCCCCCTTCGACCTTGTTCATTGTCTCTCTCCCTCTCAAATCTCTCTGCTCTCTCTATCACCAATCTCTCTCTATTTCTTTTTCTTTCCTCTGTTCGCATCCCTTTTCTCCCTTCTCTTCCGGTGAGCCACCGTTTCCCTCTTTCTGGTTGGTTTTGTGTGGCTTGTTCGGGTTCAATCGTATATATATATATATAGTGTGTGTATTTTGCGTATACATATGTGTATAATTGTTTGTGAGCGTGTAACTGTGTTGTGTGTGTGTTATGTGTTTACCTGTGTTGTGTGTTTGCGCAAGGCAGGTTGTGTGTGTTGAGGGAGGGGGCGCGTGAGGCGCGTGTTCTTGCTGCTGTGTTTTGGTTCGAATTATTTCACGCAGTTATTCTGATTAGGTTTCCATATTTTATGCAGAAATTATATGATTAACATTCGTGAAATTAATTGCCCTTGCCGAGAATGACTTTTATAAATAATCGATAGAATTTCGTGCTGGAAACCCGAGAATTAATCGGGTACCCGCGAAATTTTGTCACCGTCTGCGATGACTTTTACGAGCCGACGGTGGACGGTGATGAAATTAATCTGAGTCCTAATTTTTATAAAGGAAATAAATGTAAAATGCGAATAATAATTAGTTATAGTATTGAAATGGTGACTGGGAAATTATGGATGTTGGTTGTTGTGATTATGAATTGTTGTGATGAATTGACATCGATGATGTGTCTACGGGTAGTCCGATAAATAAAGGGAACGCTGTTCGATTTCCGGGAAATCGAACTCCGTAAATACGGGAACGTATCCGATGAATATCGGGACGTCGAGAAACTATATATATATGTGTGTGTGTGTGTTTTATACGAAAACCTGGTTGTACGATGTGATGAAATATTTTTGCCAAATCGATAACCCTGATTTTGTAAATAAAAAGTATTATGTATTTTCTGAAAACGAACACCGAACCGATTTTTGAGATTGTGAACCCTACTTGTTGCGCGTGTTTATAATATACATAATTAATAGTCGAGATTGTTATCGTTTGGGTAAGATTGGTATCGAGGATATGTGAAGCATAACTGGGTGTCTACATAGGTATTTCGACCCTGTAGGTTTAGTCGGGAACCCGAAAGTGGACGATGGACTAAAGATAACCTAGTGGTCAGTCGGCGAGCTCAGTAGAGTTTCAACCAAAAAACCTGAGTGACGAAGTCGAATCTAATATGGACTAGTGATGGGACGATAAAGCCTGAGAAGCAGAGTTGGCTCAGAGTCGGTCAGTAATGATTGTAAAGCCCTGTAAGGCAAGTATTCTGAACTTTTCTCCAAGATCTATTACCAATGTTTTTGAACTATTTTATAACATGTCGCTATTATTAAACATACTACTGTTCATGTTTTATAATGCAAGTGTTTTAACTGCTTTAACCTTGTACCCGATTTTCTGATTTTGAGCCAATAAGCCTTACTCTTTGTAAACCATCTTTGTTTGATCCTCAGACACCAAACCACATAGATATGATACTACTCCCCAAATGTATAACTACCAAACACAATTACTGGAAAAACAAATTGTTTGAAAACCAGGAAACTTTTATACTCCAACCATTCTTTATAACATCAAAGAACTATACCTTAAACAATTATTACTGGTCGAATACCGATCCTTCACAAGCTGGAAACCATTTCTTATATATACCTTGATATACCCTTGGATATACATGAGTTTCTTTACATTTTTATTCAAGTGCTTAACCATAATTGATTATGATCTTGTTTATCGAATTATATTGTTTATCATATTGAACTGCTTTAGAGTTGGATCGTTTTTTTGATATATGTGGACCAGATTCGTGGTCAGACCATATCTATGGTCAATTTAGGCCAATGTGTGCCTTGGATCCAGTAATTAGAGCAGTGCTGGGTGCTTACCTCGGGGTAGTGCGTGACTGATCAGCAGCCTAACCTTGGTTTTTAATACTTTAAATGAATATCCAATTCTAATGATTAGTTGGAAAGAAACTTGATTCCTCTGAATCATCTCATTTGATCATTGTTTAACCTCAGTTATCGTTATTGTGACTTGCTGAGGCTAGTTAGCTCACTCTTGCGAAACTTTTTATATATTTTACAGTTAAAAGGATATGGATGATAGTGAAGTTCCTCAGTCCAAAGTGCGGGCTAAGGGTTCAGTTTGAGTTAGATCGAGCTAGCAGGAGCTTCATGCGGTGGAGGGAATAGTAATGATTGTAAGAAATTTTTTATTATCAGTTATAAGTTAAATCAGTCGGATTTGGTACGATGTAATAAATTAAGGTTGTGGCTTGTTTTCATACTTTAACCTGTTGCGATCCGTGGTATATATAAACAGGGTCATTGCAAATTATATTTCTTATTCATGTTTATATATTGTGTGTGTGGTGTGGACCCCAAACTTCTGACCCTGGTTTGGAGGGCGCCATAAGCGGGCTATCTATCTTAGAAGGTCCTATCTTGAGATAAGCCAGGGCCATGTTACGAAAGGACTAAATGAACCTTTGAGCTTCATGTCTCCCAATAAAGACATATGGTTAATAATGGTATTTAACCTGCTATCGTTGGTTTTAATGAAACTCTTCTGCAATTTTATCTTCTTCATGTCATATGTACGTCAAGTTCAGGAGTGTTCTTCATGTATCATGAATGGTGATTATGTTACCTCCTTAGAGGAATTCGATACGGGTAGGTATGGACTCTGTATGTTAGATATTACGATTTATGGAAAACAAATGACTACAGTAGGTCAACGGGTGGACCATAGTAATGTAGCAATGATTCTGCGAGGAATGAGCCAATTACTACCGTGAGAGTTGTATTGGAATGAATGTGAGATTGAGTACCACTAATCGGGTCGTGGTGATGTATAAGTTATTATTGATAGACCAACTAAGCCGAACATTTACCTATGATATATTTATTCCTTCTTATCGATAAAGAGTAGTATTACTATACGAAGAAGGATGGTATAACAATGGATTCTAGTAACTATGATGTCTAGAATGAAATCCAGATTTAATTTTCACTGTCGAGGGAGTTTCAACGGTGATTGTTTATAAGCTCGAGCAAGAGCATGGGTCTATAGAATGATGGACGGAATATCCAAATATTTAGCATGTGAAATACGATGCGATTATACTTGATGTTGAGATATACATATATATATATATTTATCCTGTGATAAACCTCTATAGTTCAGGGGTAGACTCCAAGCCAGAGTTTTACGGCAATTTTTTTATATAATTCTCTTAAATTCTTTCTTTTCTCTTCTTTTCATTTCGTGTAAACTGAGAAGAACAACCCTTCCAGAAGGGGAGGTATTGTCGAATGACTATCTATCTGTGATA